>NC_058375.1:161530439-161830439 GCF_018350175.1 Felis catus
GAGTGCATCCTGAGGCAGATCTGCACCCTCTGGCATCTTACTCTTCCACGTTGCAGCTCAGAGTAAACATTTACTAATGCAGACTCTCCGCGGCAGTCGTTTCAACACACTAAGTATCATTATCATCAGATACTGTATGTTCTTCAGGTAAGATTGAATGCTGCTTATATATATAAAGTATTCAACCTTTCTCATATGGTGTTATGCCAGACATTGTAGAGGATGAGCAATGTAGGAAAGGCTTCCCTAAGGGGCCACAGAAGCAGATGTAAACTGTGCGAGGAGATCATTTAATAAAAGTGCAGATACTGAGTAGGCTGAAATCAATCTAGATTTAGGTTTTCAGTACTCACATCTGTGGTCTCATGGCCTCTCTGAATCTGTGGCCTTTTTCAAGAATACCCTAGGTGAGGGGCACCTGGGTGGCTCAGTGGGTTAAGCGTCTGACTTCGGCTCAGGTCATGACCTCACAGTTCGTGAATTCGAGCTCAAGCCCTGCGTCAGCCTCTGTGCTGACAGCTTGGAGCCTAGAGCCTGCTTTGGATTCTGCTCATGTTCTCTTTCTCTCTCTCAAAAATAAATAAACATTAAAAAACAAATTAAAGGGGCACCTGGGTGGCTCAGTCAATTAAGCATCTGACTTCAGCTCAGGTCATGATCTCAGGGTTCAAGCCCTGTATCGGGCTCTGGGCTGAAGAGCTCAGGGCCTGGAGCCTGCTTCGGATTCTGTGTGCCCCTCTCTCTCTGCCCCTCCCCCACGTGCATTTTGTCTTTCAAAAATAAATAAACATTTTTAAACAATTAAAAAAAAAGTGAACACTGATTTGTTCCAGACCCATGTCAGGAGACACTCACAGCTTACAGGCTAACTACCTAGTTTTTATATGTCTAGGGTAGTTCTAGGAAAGTAGGGAAAGAGTTTTACTTCTTCCTGATCCAGTCCTAGAGAAAATAAAAATTTCCATGCAAATAAATATTTTTATTTTATATTTATATTTTCTGGTCATATATATTACACGAATATATTGCTTTTTTGCTCATTATATGAGCTCATTGTAAAAATTTTGCAAATACCTAAAAAGTTAAAATTATTTATGAGTCTTTTTGCTACCTAGATATAACCATAATCAATATTTCATTTCTTCTCAGTCTCTCATATATATACAATTTCTGTTTTTATTTATTAAAAAAAATTTTTTTATGTTTATTTCCGAGACAGAGAGAGACAGAGCATGAGTGGGGGAGGGGCATAGAGAGAGGGAGACACAGAATCGGAAGCAGGCTCCAGGCTCTGAGCTGTCAGCACAGAACCCGACGCGGGGCTCAAACTCACAAACTGTGAGATCATGACCTGAGCCAATGTCGGACGCTTAACCGACCGAGCCACCCAGGCACCCCAACAATTTCTGTTTTTAAAAAGCGTGGGATCATTTCCTATCTTCTTGAACTTTGAGGGAATATACTGATCCTGGATCATATTGGTACTCTGGAGACAAAGCAGTCTTTGGAGAAAGTCTTTTGACTTTGATTTCTATAGCATTGATTTCTGCTCTAATCTTTATTATTTCCCATCTTCTCTTTGGGGTTTTATTTGCTGTTCTTTTTCCAGCTCTTTAAGGTATAAGGTTAGGTTGTAAATCTGAGACCTTTCTTCCTTCTTTTTTTTTTAAATTAAAAAAAAAATTTTTTTTTTTTATTTTAGAGAGAGAGACAAAGCACAAGTTGGGGAGGGGCAGAGAGAGAAGGAGACACGGAATCTGAACCAGGTTCCAGGCTCTGAGCTGTCAGCACAGAGCCCAATGCTGGGCTTGAACCCACAAACCACAGGATCATGACCTGAACCGAAGTTGGATGCTCAACTGACTGAGCCACCCAGGTGCTCTGACCTTTCTTCCTTCTTTAAGAAGGCCTGGATTACTATATACTTCCCTCTTATGGGGAGTGTATAGTACTTTTGCTGCGTTCCAGAGGTTTTGCGCTGTGGTGTTGTCATTTTCATTGGCTTCCATGTACTTTTTAATTTCCTCTTTAACTTCTTGGTTAGCCCATTCATTCTTTAGTAGGATGTTCTTTTGTCTCCAAATATTTGTTATCTTTCCAAATTTTTTCTTGCGATTAATTTTGAATTTCATAGTGTGGTGGCTTGAAAATATGCACAGTATGATCTCAATCTTTTTGTACTTATTGAGGGCTGATTTATGTCTCCGTATGTGATCTATTCTGCAGAATGTCGCGTGTGCACTCCAGAAGAATGTGTATTCTGCTTTAGGCTGAAATGTTCGGAATATATCTGTTAAGTCCATTTGGTCCAGTGTGTCATTCAAAGCCATTATTTCCGTGTTGATTTTCTGTTTAGATGATCTATTGCTGTAAATGGAGTGTTGAAGTCTCCACTATTACAGTATTTTTATCAATGAGTTTCTGTATGTTTGTGATTAATTGATTTATGTATTTAGGTGCTTTCACGTTTGGAGCATTAATGTTTATAGTTGTTAAATATTCTTGGTGGATAGACCCCTTAATTATGATATAATGCCCTTCTTCATCTCTTGTTACATCTTTATTTTTTTAGATTTTTTTTAATGTTTATTTTCTTTTTATTTTTTTTTTAATTTTTTTTTTCAACATTTATTTATTTTTGGGACAGAGAGAGACAGAGCATGAACGGGGGAGGGGCAGAGAGAGAGGGAGACACAGAATCGGAAACAGGCTCCAGGTTCTGAGCCATCAGCCCAGAGCCTGACGCGGGGCTCGAACTCACAGACCGCGAGATCGTGACCTGGCTGAAGTCGGACGCTTAACCGACTGCGCCACCCAGGCGCCCCTAATGTTTATTTTTTTTTGAGAGAGACAGAGACAGAATGCGAGTGGGTTGTGGCAGAGAGAGAGGGAGACACAGAAGCAGAAGCAGGCTCTAGGCTCTGAGCTGTCAGCACAGAGCCCGACGCGGGGCTCAAACTCACAAGTTGTGAGATCATGACCTGAGCCGAAGTTGGATGCTCAACTGACTGAGCCACCCAGGAGCCCCTACATCTTTATTTTAAAATCTAGATTTTCTGATATAAGTATGGCTACTCTGGCTTTCTTTTGGTGGCGATCAGCATGATAGGTTGTTCTTCATCCCCTACTTTCAATCTGAAGGTGTCTTTAGGTCTAAAATGAGTCTCTTGTAAACAGCATATAGATGGATCTTGTTTCCTTATCCATTCTGTTACCATATATCTTTTGATCGGAGTGTTTAGTACATGGACATTTAGAGTGAGTACTGAAAGATATGAACTTATTGCCATTGTGTGGCCTGTAGAGTTGGGAGTTTCTGGTGATGGTCTCTGGTCCTTCTTAGTCTTTGTTGCTTTAGTCTTTTTTTTTTTTCTTTCTTTCATCTTTTCTCCCCTCAGAGAGTACCCCTTAAAATTTCTTGCAGGGGTGGTTTAGTGGTCATGAACTCCTTTAGTTTTTGTTTGTCTGGGAAACTCTGTATCTTTCCTTCTATTTTGAATAACAGCCTTAATGAATAAAGAATTCTCAGCTGCATATTTTTCTGATTCAGCATGTTGAATATATCCTGTCACTCCTTTCTGGCCTGCCAAGTTTCTGTGGATAGGTCTGCTGTGAACCTGATCTGTCTTCCCTTGTAAGTTAAGGACATTTTTTCTCTTGCTGCTTTCATGATTCTTTCCTTGCCTGAGTATTTTGTGAATTTGACTATGATATGCCTTGTTGATGGTCGGTTTTTGTTGAATCTAATGGGAATTCTCTGTGCTTCCTGGATTTTGATGTCTGTGCCTTTCTCCAGGTTAGGTAAGTTTTCTGCTATGAATTGCTCACATAAACCTTTTACCCCTTTTTCTCTCTCTTCATCTTCTGGGACTCCTCTCATTTGGATGTTATTCCTTTTTAATGAGTCACTGAGTGCTCTAATTCTTACATCGTGCTCTTTTGCCTTAATCTCCCTCTTTTTTCCTGCTTCATTGTTCTCCATAAGTTTGTTCTCTATATCACTGATTCGCTGCTCTGCTTCATCTGTCCTTGCCGCCGTGGCATCCATTCTAGATTGCAGCTCAGTTATAGCATTTTTTATTTCATCCTGACTAGCCTTTACTTCTTTTATTTCTGCAGAAAGGGATTCTAATCTATTTTCAACCCCAGCTAGTATTCTTATTATCGTAATTCTAAATTCTGGTTCAGACATCTTGCTTGTATCTATGTTGATTAAGTCACTGGCTGTCATTTCTTCCTGTTCTTTCTTTTGGGGTGAATTCCTTCATTTCATCATTTTGGGGGAAGAAAATTAAAAAATTAAAACCAACACAAAAAAATCAAATAAAAGATGCTAGATTCTAGGTGTGTTTTGCTCTGGCTGTTGAAAGAAGTTTGGCAGAGAAAAAAAGGGAAAGAAAAGAAAAGGAAAATGTTTGAAAATTAAGAAAAAATGAATACAATAAAATAGACTAAAATGAAATGATTAAAGTAGAATAGAATTAAAAATTTACAAAAAATAAAAAAATATAGTAGAAAAAAACAATCTTTTTTAGAAGAACAGAAATAAAATTTTTTTTCTCTTTTGGTATTAAAAAACAAAAAGAAAAAAATGAATAGATGGACCAGTGAACAGAATGAAATACACATGAAATTACATCCAGTTTCCCCTAGAAGTTAAACTATGAAGCACTTTATAGTCTGTAAGCTAAGTAAGCAGAGAGACATGTAGTGTTCCTCTAGAGCACAGTTGGATGGGGCTTGGTGTAACAGCTCCGTTCTCCATTAGATGGCGCTGCTTAGCTCACTGGGGTGGATTGTTGTGGTACATGTATGCCTGTATGCGCATGTTTGGGAGAGGTGAAAATGGTGTCACCCAGCTACCTGGTCTCTAGCATCAGAACTTTGTGCTCTCGGGGCACCTGGGTGGCTTGGTAGGTTAAGCATCTGAATTCAGCTCAGGTCATGATTTCACAGTTTGTGAGTTTAAGCCCCACACTGGGCTCTGTGCTGACAGCTCGGAGCCTGGAGCAAGCTTCTGATTCTGTGTCTCCCTCTCTCTCTCTCTGCCTCTCCACCACTCATACTCTGTCTCTCTCTCAAAAATAAATAAACATTTAAAAAAATTTTTTAAAAAAAGAACTCTGTGCTCTCACCAACCAGCAATCAAGCACCCCTCCTCTGTCTCCAGCTTTCATCCACTCCCCACTTATATGCTGTCTGCAACCAAGCTGTCAGCCTGCCAGGCAGTACCTCCCTCCTGAGTTTTATCTCAGATGGGGCTGTGTTTCCAAACCCCTCACTTCTGAGGGCCCTGTGGCTTTGACCTGCTCTCACCCTTTGAGAGGGTCTTGCGGAGCAATGGCTGGTGCCAGCCCACCCCCATGAACATTTGTGTGACTGCACTGCTGCAGATGTCCAGAGACTGCCAGCCTGCCCCAGAAAGTTTGTGGGATCGTGTAGCAGCAGCGTTTCAGGGATTGTGGTAAATCACTACACACATCTGGCACCAGGCTTCACTGCTCCCTAATGTCCTTATTCCAACACCAGAAAACGTGTTTGTTCTTTGGGGTCTTCTGGGACCTCTGCCTGTAGGAAAGCCACACAGCCTCTACCAAATGACTTCCCAGGGTAACCATCTCTCCCTGTGTGGCCCGAGGACCCCTTGGACCTCACTGTCTGCTCCTGAGGATTCACCCTTCCCATCAGAGCTCTGCCGGGTATCCAGCTGCAGAGTTTCAGACTCTGTACTCCCTTGTTTATAGAATCCTAATGGTATTTAAACCCTGCCCTTTCTCCTTTCTCCCTTTCTTGTTCAGTCCCTTATGGGTGTTTCCACTGTTTCTCTCCAGCTGCTTTTAGGAGGAATGCTTTTCCCATATTCTACCTCTGTCTCCATCCTCTCTCTGCAAGCAAAGATAGCTCCCTGCCCTCTGAAGCTTCTCTCTTCCCCAGTTCATCTCTCCGTGCCATGTTCCTGCTGAGTTCTGTGACTCAAGTTATGCAGATTGTCGTGTTAATCCTCAGATCAATTTTCTAGGTGTGCAAGATGGTTTGGTACTGATCTAGCTGCATTTCAAGGATGA
This sequence comes from Felis catus, assembly GCF_018350175.1. Lineage (NCBI taxonomy): Eukaryota > Metazoa > Chordata > Mammalia > Carnivora > Felidae > Felis > Felis catus. The sequence continues at coordinate 161,536,505 of NC_058375.1, forward strand.
GAGAAGCAGAAAACTTCCATGCTGCTCCACCTTGTTGGCCCCACCTCCGAAAGCCTTTGACTTTGAATGCACAGTGTGAAGGACACTGCTTCCTTTGAATGATTGAATGAGCTACTTTGCTTTTTTTTTTTTACTATCATACTTTGATGGATTCTCTGGAATCTTGGAATTGGTGAGGACCTCCGAGATCAGGTCCCTGGAATGTTTTAAATGTCACATGCACCAGAGGGCAAGAAGGAGCAGTTGACACGGACAGTAGACATATACCTTGGACTTTTTTATACCTACTGTCTTTGTTGTCAGTGTCACATCACAGGCAGAGAGAGGGACCCTATGTGACACAGTCCTGCTGTTACATGGGGGGTCATAGCTGTTGATAGCCAGGGAGAAAAACCTGTTCCTAAGGTGTAAATGGAGCCTGCCAGCGTACTGATGTGGGTCTTCATCAACTATTTCTTTCATTAGAGAGTGTTGTTTGTATAGATCAATAGAGTGGTGTCAGTATCTTTACTTTCTTTCAAAAAGGAAGTGAACTCACTTTTATTAATAACATGTCACATAAATACATAGAGACTGTATCAGTGGAATGTAAAAAATGTAAAACAGGCTTTAAAAACAGAATCTTTAAGGGTTTTATGACAGCTCTCAAATATTAAACATATTTAAATTTGGGATTAGGTTGAAAAACTTTTAGTTATAAGCCATGGGGATATAATATACAGCATGGTGACTGCAGTTAATAATACTGTGTTGTATATTTGAAAGTTGCTAATGGAGTAGGTCTTAAGAGTTCTTATCACAAGAAAAAAGAACTTGTCACTGTGCTGGTGATAGATGTTAGTTAGACTTACTGTGACTAGTTTGCAGTGCATATAAATATTGAATCTTCATGTTTTATATCTGAAACTAATGTTATATGTCAATCATAACTCAGTTTTTTTCAAGAAGACAATTTTGCCAAAATAAAAATACGTTTTGAATCAAGGGAAAGGGATTGCTCTGAAGATGAAGCTATTAATTTAAAATGTTCTTTTAAGACTGTTAAAAGTACTTTATAGGAAGAAAATTAAAACTTAAATTCCCTTAAATGTATTTAAATTATGATATTTAGCTAAATTTAATTTAAATTATGATACTTTACTTCTCTTAATCTCTCTGAATCAGCCATTTGGACCCTGTGTGTTAGTCAACTTCCGAAACCATGGCAGACTGAGCTGATGGCTGACTCATCTCCCCATATAAAGATATAGAAAGGCCAGTTAAATTAAAACTAACAGAATACCTCCTCCCCAGCTCTGTTAACAAACTACAACTCCTCTGTAACCCTTCCCATAAAGGAAGAAGAAGTAGGGAAGGGGCAAAGGAGGAAAGGGGGGAGGTAGAGGAAGAAATCAGCCAGCTGGAAACAGTAGGAACAGTCATGTAGCTTACTGTAAGCGCAGATGGGTTCGGACATTTTTGTACTCCCATAAAGACGTTTTTATGGACAGACTGTGGCTACCTCACTTCTGTATCAGATTGGGACTCTTTGTTTTATGGAGTGTCTTTGAGCCAGAGGTAAAATTGTCTGTCACAGAGTTTCCTTACTTCCTTAAATCCTAATCTGGAAAACTGCTTCTTTACCTAAGGATATCTAGACCTTGAGCTGTGTAACTTTGAGATGATTACTCTGTGTGTGTACGTGTATGGGGGTACATATATGCATATAAATAGAAGATCATCATCTCCGCGGAAGTCTAGAATAGAATTTTTTTAACTTTTTTTTGTGGTAAAATATACATAGCATGAAATTTGCCATTTTAGCCATATTTAAGTGTACAGTTCAGTGGCATTAGTTACATTCACAGTGTCGTACAAACATCACTACTGTCTGTTTCCAAATCTTTTCTTAACTCCGAGCAGAAACTCTACACATTAAACAGCATTAGTGTAACCTCTAACCTTCTTTCCTTATCTCTGAATTTTCCAATTCAAGATAGGTCATAAAAGCAGGATCATGCGATATTTGTTGTTTTATGTCTGGCAGATTCACTTAGCAGGATGTGTTCAAGGTTCATCTGTGTTGTAACATACATCAGAACTTAATCCCTTTTTATGGTTAAATTAATATTCCATTGTATTTATAAATCATGTTTTATTTATTCATCAGTTGATTGTATTTGGGTTGCTTCTACCTTTTGATTATTGTGAGTAATGCTGCAGTGAGCTTTGGCATACACATATTTGAGTTCCTAGAATGGCATTTTGCAAACTGAGAAATACATAGATTCTGTATGTAGAAATATTAGGTCATCTGTATTTCCAACATTGATTAAAATTATTATTTCAGGGTAACTTAAGTATACACAGAATAGGGGTGCCTGGGTGGCTCAGTTGGTTGAGCGTCTGACTTCAGCTCAGGTCATGATCTCACAGATGATGAGTTCAAGCCCCATATCAGGCTCTGTGCTGACAGCTCAGAGCCTGAAGCCTGCTTTGAGTTCTGTGTCTCCCTCTCTCTCTGCCCCTTTCCTGTTCATACACTTTCTCTCTCTCAAAAATAAATAAACATTAAAAAAAATTTAAAAAATATACATAAAATAACACTAAGAACTACTTGTGCTTTTTAAAAAAAAAAAAAGTTTTTATTTTTAAGTAATCTCTATTCCCAACATGGGACTCAGACTCAAAACCCCAGTGTCAAGAGTCACATGCTCTACTGACTGAGCCAGCCAGACACCCCAGAACTCCTTACACTTACAGCTCTTATAAAATCAAACCAATTTTCCAGTTAAGTAAAAATAAAACTATAAAATCAGTATAGCTAAAGTGAACAATTTTCATCAATTACATTTACTGAAAATAAATGGGTTTTGCTAATGTTGATAGTATAAAAAGATAAATTTTTTGGCACAATGGAACATTATTTTAGCCATCGTTATTATGTTTCCTTTATAACAGTGAGCTTGTTTTAGACCACTAATCCATTATTTTGATGGGCAGTCTATTTGCTAGAGTATTCCAGAATATAAATCTGGAAAACAACAATTTAAGGAGAAGTTTTTTTGTTACTACAACAGTTTCACCAATGAATGGTTGGCAAGCAGGTTCTTGTAAAGACAAATCCACAGAATACATCCACTTGATATCAGATACTGACTGCTACAGCACAGGTTTTATTTGGCTAATCCCACAGTTATTTCTGTTGGAACTTGCTTGAATTGGTAACTTCATATTACTTGACCTTCCTTTATTGTAAATACCACTTATTTATGTAGTCTGTGTTGATTATAAATAAATTCATTATCATAGAACTAGTATAGCACTCTAAAGTAGTATGTTGTTTTCATGTTAAATCAAATTCTTAGTTTATTAAATTAGAACCTAAGTCTTATAATGTGAAAATGTCTTTTACTTACTAATTATACCACAAGAATTTAGTTTTTGTTAACTAAAAAAAATTTAAATGAACATGATAGTGGCACACAAGATGGTCGTTAGTTGAACATTAGCATATCTTACCAGCACTTGATAAATTCTATTTCTCCAAGGCATCACTTGGCAATATCTTAAATGTAAACTTGAAAATTAGCTGGAACATTGAAAATGCCATGTAGTGCTGAATTATAAAATGATCATCCATGGATTTAGAATATACTTTTTTTTTTTTAAGTAGGCTCTGCACCCAACATAGAGCTTGAACTCATGACCCTGAGATCAAGAGATCTTGAGATCAGTAATCAAATGCTTTAATGACTGAGCCAGCCAGGCACCCCTTAGAATATTCTTGTATTTATTCTTTCTTAATACAAACATTTTTGTAAAGATTTTATTTTTTTAAGTAAGCTCTACACTCAATGTGGGGCTCTACTTACAACCCCAAGATCAAGAGTCACATGCTCTGCCCACTGATCTAGCCAGGTATAAACATTTTTGATGGTCACAGAACTTAGATAGCCAAGAATATACCAAAACATACCAAAGGATAAACACTCACGTATTTTGACAAATACTAGTCCAGACATTAATGCTTTACTCACATCGAATTCTAACGCTTCACTTGGAAAGAGTTGATCTGCCTTAAAAATAGTGGGGGCTTAGGGGCACCTGGGTGGTTCAGTTGGTTGAGTGTCTGACTCTTGGTTTCAGCTCAGGTCTTGATCTCACAGTTCTGTGAGGTCAGGCCCCACATGGTTCTTTGTGCTGAGCACAGAGCCTGCTTAGGATTCTCTCCCTCTCTCTCCCTCTCTCTGCCTCTCTCTCCCTCCCTCTCTCCCTCTATCTCTACCCCTCCCCTGTGCACGTGCTCTCTCTCTCAAAATAAATAAATAAACTTAAAAAAAAACATAAAGGGGCTTATGTTTTCCAAACTTCACATGAACTCTGTTTAATAACAAAGTTCATTTATTGTTTCTTTCTTTTTTAAAATGTTTATTTATTTTTGAGAGAGAGAGAGAAACAGAGTGTGAGCAGGGGGAGGGGCAGAGAGAGAGGGAGACACAGAATCCGGAGCAGGCTCCAGGCTCTGAGCTGTCCACACAGAGCCCGACTCGGGGCTTGAACTCACAAACCATGAGATCATGACGTGAGCTGAAGTTGGACACTTAACTGACTGAGCCACCCAGGCGCCCCTTATTTATTGTTTCTTAATAAGAAATAGGATTGCCATATAGATGAATAATTATCTTGCCCAATTAATGAATTTTCCTTCTATTTAGAAAACTAAACTATGAGAAGCAGGTTGTTTGATGAACACAGAACCTCTGCACACAGTAGGCACTCAGTGTGAGAGAAATGTTTTGATAGCCCCCTTCAGCACCTGTATCACTGAAAGAAAAACATTGTCAAAGAAACCTTGATAAATGTCTTAACCAGTTGATAATAATTTTCCCTTCTCTTGATTCCATATTGACCTCATGGCAGCCCTTAAATTTCTCTTTTGTGCCTAGTTCTGATTTTAATGAAATCTCAATTCTTATCCTATGACAGAAATTTATAACAAATAACACCAACTTACATTGTGCAGATTCCCAAAGGGGAGTCCTCTTTCTAACCAACCCTTGTCCATTTTTCCTTAATTGCTTACATTCTTTTTTATTTTTTTAATGTTTGTTTTTCGAGAGAGTGAGACTGTGAGCAGGGAAGGAGCAGAGAGAGAGAGGGAGACACAGAATCCAAAGCAATCTCTAGGCTCTGAGCTGTCAGCACAGAGCCCGATGTGGGGCTCGAACTCACAGACCATGAGATCATGACCTAAGCTGAAGCCAGATCGACTGAGCCACCCAGGTGCCCCAATTAATTGCTTACATTCTTGATGATACCCTTTCTGGTATGGGGAATTATAAATCTCCTATTTACTTACTGCCAATAACATGCGTTTCATTTAAAAATATTAAATGTTTTTGTACTTAAGTGATTTTATATCTAGCTGTATTATAATTCCTGATTAGCAATATTTTATCTCCATAAAACTGGTAACTCCATGTGATTTAGTTAATTTAGAAAATGTTCTTCTACAGACATTAGCAGAAGTAGCTGTTTTTTCATTAAAATTAAGTTTAATAAATAAAATTTATTTTTTATGATGTCACTCTGCAGTAGTTTGCTAATATTTAATACATTTCAAATGTAAAGTATGGCTTCCCTATCAAATCACTGCTGAGGGTCAGGAATCCACCCTTACATCCTTTACAGCACCTTGCTGCATATAGCAAAGAGCGATAATACATTTGAATGATTAGATAATATAAATGGCTATTACTTGAATCTATTTCAGTAATAGTTAAGAAATCCTCCCTTAATTTTGTCATGATTCTTCACCCAGGCAATAGAAGTTCAGTCTTGAGTCTCTCAGAAGACGTGATGCAGAAAACACCCATTCAACTCTTAGGAAGAGGGCTTTCTGTAAATAAATATGGTGTTTCGCCACTTCGTCCTCCTCCTCCACTATCAGTCATGCTGGCCTGCTAGGGAGCAGTTCTGTTGTTGCCACTTCAACCCCATTTCCTTTTTACATTTTTAGGAAGTTTCAATAGAAATTCTTAAACTTGGGCACCTGGGTGGCTCAGTCGGTTAGGCGTCCAACTTAGGCTCAGGTCATGATCTCACAGTTCATGGGTTCGAGCTCCGCGTCGGGCTCTGTGCTGACAGCTCAGAGCCTAAAGCCTGCTTCAGATTCTGTCTCCCTCTTTCTCTGCCCCTCCCCTGCTCACACTCTGCGTGTGTGTGTGTGTGTGTGTGTGTGCATGTGCATGTGTGTGTTGTGTCTCTCACAAATAAAATAAACATTAAAACAAACTTTTTTTAAATCCTTAAACTTTCAAGACAACTGCTAAGACAGAGTTCTGTCAGCATCCCATACTTGTTGAGCACACATATATCTTTGTAAATATATGTTAAAGGAAATTGAATAGGAAACCTATTTTATGAGACTTTTATAAAGGTGAAATTTTATGTAACTTTGTATTTGATTTTTGTACAGGCAGAAATACTCAGTGTCCTCAGTCACAGAAACATCATCCAGTTTTATGGAGTAATTCTTGAACCTCCCAACTATGGTATCGTCACAGGTAGGCACGAATCATTTGACTTTTCTTTCCCCAATTACCTAGCTTTAGATTCCTTAATATGCTAAAATGCTTAATATTAGGTTCAGTCATGAATTGTGTGCTACTGTCAGATGTCACTTCTGTTGCTATAAAGCATTAATAAAACTGATTATATCAATATAATTAAGAATGGTGTTTCCACTTCTACCCATGTTTAATTGTGCTAATTATATCTGCGTAAATGCTATTTAAATGCACTCGCAGCTGCAATACCAATATTTAAAGGTGTCGTTTAACTAAAATTTCATTTAATTAGCTGAAATGAGCAATGTTTTTTGTAACTCCGTGACCTTTTACAAATTAAGATTTCTTGAGCTGTTCATGTTGTAATTCTTTGCAAGGTATTTTAATCCCTTTAGAGCATTCTTTCCTCAAGGTCTCTGACGTGAGAATAATATTTTTCAGGTTTGGTCATCTGGGTTGGTAATGACCTTGATCTAAATTATCACATTTGGAGCAGCAGTTTATAACTGATGGGAATACCCTTTCCAGAAAGGAGCACACAGAAAATGTTGCCATATAAAAACAAAGACCCATGTTTTTAATACTTTGTGCTCATATGTGTACAATCCAATAAGCAGCTTTAGGTCTATAATAAGTATAACATTCAATTTTATAATAAATGACTTTGGTCACGTTCTTTATCATGGCTGTTCTTTGATTAAAACAAAACCAACAAGAAACCTTAAAAGATTAACCCTGTCTTCTTCTGCTATAGTGGTAACACCTATAATTTTCTTTACAGAAAGTAATAACCAAAATAACCCTCAATAAAAAGGTTTGAATTCAGTACTTTCTTATAAACGCTCTCATCTAACACTTACAGTAACACCACAAGATAGGTAAAGTAATTTCTATTTCATAAATAAGAAACTAAAACTCTAACTTAAGTACCTTTCCCAAGGTCATCCAGCTAGTGGTAGATCCACTAAATTTCTCAGATTGACCTTCTACAGAAGCGCCTCTTCTTAAATGCAGCCTGGGCTCTAGACGGCTCAGGGCACCAGTTCTTCCCATCCAAGGGATATGGTTCTGTAACTTCTGTCTTTGAGCAGCAAGCAGTTTAACAGGCTCTTACTCTGGTAAATAGCATTTTTACCTAAGTTCTTACATGGAGGGAATTTTATCCCTATTTAGCTATATGTATTTAGGTCTATGCCTAAAATGGGGTAATGTGGCAGTTTCTGCTCTTTCCTATTAACCTGCATACCCAAGAATGAGTTACAGTGTTCGGGTGTAAACCACATTTAACTTACGTCATATTTCTGACTAATGTTAAACCTCGTCCTGTCCCAGGTACCATATTGTTCCCCGCTCCCTAGTCCATCATATTTACTTTTAACTAGTTGGGTTTACCTTTAAAATCTGAATCCAGTTTTCTGTTCCTCGTTTGTGACTTAAATTATTCTTACCTAGTAGATGAAAGCATGGCGCTCCAAAGAGATTAGATTAGATACTATGCTAATACTATACTATTAGATACTATTAGATTAGAGATAGATTAGATACTGTGCTTCTTGTCTTGTACCCTTGACGTTTAATACTTTTGAGTGGAAGACATTAGCTTTAATGAACTCAGTGGACTATTTATGAAGTTTTGTAGCTTCTCGAGGTGAGGATGAGGAATAGAAAAAGGGACTTGAGTCATGGTGTGAATTCCTTTTTCTAAGAGTTTATTCTGAGTCCCAAGGAGGATGTGAAACACATTCATTGTTAGCCAGCATACTCACCTCGGGTCTTCTCATCCAAAAGAGGAAGAAAGGATCCAAGGAGTTGGATGAGTAAGTTTGATTTTATTTAGTTTTTTTTTTTTTAAATGGACTAGCTGGTCCTTTATTTCATGTACCCCTCTAGCATTCCGTGCTCATACCTAGACCTGCCCCACATCTTTGGTTATAATTGATTAGCTCTTTTTAGATCCATGTCTGTTTCTCTGTAGAGCCAGTAATAAGCAACTGTTAACATTAAACATTTCTTTAAAACCACACAAATTTCACAATTATCAGGTAATAGTAAATTGTGTATTTGTGGCTCTTTTATTGACCTGTGAGGTTGATTATTAAAGACACTTCTTAGCCAAGTTTTGGTGTTTTAAAGTGTATTAATTTGATAAGATTATTTTTGTTTCTAGAAATACTAATTTTGATTGTTTACAAGTATCCACCAAATAAATGTGAACTTCTCAAATGACCTGTAGCTTAAAGATCAAGCCATGTTCTGTGCGTGGGTAGCAGTCTATTTGCCAACTGAGCCTAGTTGGGGAGATCAGATGGGTTGGGGATGATAACAGCTATTCTGCCTCTTGAAATGAGCACAAATAAGTCTTAATATGGGGAGGTGAAGAGAGAACAGAGAGACAAACAGGCACATAGACCTTGATCATCCAGCTTAGCTGGCTCCCCCTCTTTTGCACTCTGTCAGATTTCTCAGATGTTGGGGTTCTGCGAGGGGAAACTTGAATCCATTCCACTTGAGTTTGTTAACAGAAAAGGTTGTTGCAGCAAGCAGCTGTTGTCACTCATACGGAGAACTTGAAAGAATGATTTGTCAGAGTGTTGGAATAGAATGGACACTGGTATTGGAATTGGGAGATGTGAGGTCTTGTCATGATTCTGCCAAAGCTGCATTGATGGATCTCTGATGATCTATGTCTCAGTTTTCTCCCATGTGAATGAAGGGACTAGAATAGATGATTTCTTGGTGGGAGTGTGTGTGTGTGTGTGTGTGTGTGTGTGTGTGTCCTGAAACTTTTCATCACAGACTTAAAAAACCTGCTTATAGGAGGACGCGAGGAAGAATTCTAGAGGCAACTGCCACTTTATTTCCCTTGGAGGGGAAGTGGGCCTCTTTCCCCCAGACCTACCAAGAAATGGAGTGACTAAAACTCAGACTACAAAGTCAAAAGAAAAGATACAGTAATGGGTCACCTTTTCTTTGATCTTTGGAAACCTCTTAATTCTGTACTACTTCCATTCTTTTATTTTTGTTTTCTTGATAGGTATTTACACACATACTTGATGATTCAGAGTGTAATGGTGAGATAACCCCTGGGGAGGAAGGTGGGATTGTTAGATACTAGGTCATGTAGTTCTTTTGTAGCCACATTGGAGAGGAAGCTGCACAAAGTACCTGGAGGCAGACTGGGTCCCAGGACTCCAGGGGAAGGTGGTTGAGGGTTTCAGAGGCCTAGGGAATTAAATCTTTGTGTCTAGGGCTGCTGTCACCTCTTAAGTTTGTTACCGATTCTACATGACCTCTTTTACTACTCGAAGAGAGGAGAGAGGAGGATACTAGTTCTACATGATTCTTCAACAGGCCCAAATTCTCATTCAACTCAACCATGGAAAACATATTAATTTTTTAGTGCCTGATCTCACTTCCTTGAACTTGAACTTGATTTATTTTAGGCACAGACACATCTAATTTGCATGCTTTGATATTGTGTTGGTCTTTTCTCATTAGCCAATTAGAAACAAATGTCATGTCTTGTTATAACAAATTCCAGACATTTACCTAAATTCGTTTGTTCTATTATAATCCAAACTAAGCTTGGTCTTGGTAATATTTTATTACAAAGAGATTTTGAGGTAATGGTGTTTGTTTTAACAAGACTGACTATATGTTTACATTTTTCAGAACCAGCTATCATTGCCATTAAAACTAAAAGGGAAAAATTACCTTAGAAATCAAAAGGAGGAGCTCTTGGGTGCCTTAGTTGGTTAAACGGCTGACTCTTGGTTTCTGCTCAGGTCATGATCCCAGAATCGTGGGATCAAGCCCCACATTAGGCTCCACACTGAGCGTGGAGACTGCTTGAGATTCTCTCTCTCTTTCCCTTTGCCCCTCTCCCCTGCTTGCATGTGTGCACTCTCTCAAATTAAAAAAAGAAAAAAATAAAAAAATAAATAAAAAGGAGATGTTTGCTTAATATGGTTCTTAATGATATTTTTTTAAAAAAGAATTAAAACAAATACTTTATACCAAAGTCTAATAAACTGTGTTCTAGGGAGAAGTGAAGTGGTTTATAAAGCATATAATCACATGTGTATTGGCGAGCCCTTAATTTCTAATGAGAAGACCAAAAGGATGAAAGAATTATGTCTTCTTACCCACATATTTAAAGATCACATTTTATATGAAAAAGATAATAGTGCTGCCTTTCTTGCACCCTCACATTCATGAAACAATTTCAATCATGTATCTTCTACATCCATGTTTGTTTCATTATCTGAATCCATTTTTCAAGTATCTTAGCCTGGTTTTCAGCGTACATCCATCCCATTGGAGATGAAAATGCCTTGCTGTATGTCCCCTCCACTCCCAGTTACTATACTTCACAGCAAGTGATTCTGCATCACCAGCTGGGTATTCCACACTTTAACTCCATTCTAACATGATCTACCTGGAGATAGCGTCAGATACCACAGGTTAGGGTCAATCCCACAAGAGTGCCTTCCCTCCACAACAGATGCCACTTTCCAATTCAGGTTGTCACCTGTACTTCTGACCTCTGGCTATAAATAGGAGGTTCCTACTATGCCCTCCTTGGATTTGATTAAATACTGGAACTCAGGAAAAAACAGTTTACTTACTAGATTACTGATTTATTACAAAGGATATTAAAGGGTAAAAATGAAAAGTCAGATGAAGAGATACATAGAGTGAAGTCCAGAAGGGTTCTGAGTACAGGAGTTTCTGTCCCTTTGGAGTTTGGGGTGAGTCTTCCCAGAATGTGGATATGTTCTTCTCCACCCATCTGGAAGCTCTCTCAACCCCATCTTTTTGGATTTTTATATAAGTTTTATTACACAGGCATGATTGATTAAAGCACTGGCATTGGGGATGTTCAACCTCCAGCCCTGTCCCCTCTGCAGAGGTACATGTGTACTGGGGGAGGGGGAGGGGTGGATTCTAGTCTCTTGGTTGGTGCTCCTGGCAAATTTATCCTTTATCCTTTATCCTTTATCCTTTAGGCGCTTTCCAAAAGTCACTTCATTAACATAAACTCAGATGTGGTGAAAAGGGGTTTGTTATGAATAACAAGACACTCTTTTTACCTGGATGGCTCTGGAGCTATTTGAGGAACCAAGGACAAAGACCAAATATAACAAAAGATACTCCCATTACTCTTATTGCTTAGAAAATTCCATGGGTTTTTGGAGCTGTGTTTCAGAAACAGGAAGACGACAAATACATGTGTTTTTTTTTTTTTTTCTTTCAACGTTTTTTTATTTATTTTTGGGACAGAGCGAGACAGAGCATGAACGGGGGAGGGGCAGAGAGAGAAGGAGACACAGAATCGGAAACAGGATCCAGGCTCCGAGCCATCAGCCCAGAGCCTGACGCGGGGCTCGAACTCCCGGACCGCGAGATCGTGACCTGGCTGAAGTCGGACGCTTAACCGACTGCGCCACCCAGGCGCCCCAATACATGCGTTTTTTTAACGGCTTTTTTTTTAATGTTTATTTTTGAGAGAGAGAGCCCGCGCACACGCAGGCGAATGCGCACAAGCGCACAAGGCGGGGAGGGACAGAGAGAGAGGGAGACACAGAATCCGAAGCAGGCTCCAGGCTCTGAACTGTCAGCACAGAGCCCAACGTGGGGCTCGAACTTGTGAACCACGAGATCATGACCTGAGCCAAAGTCGGATGCTTAACTGACTGAGCCACCCAGGCGCCCCAAGGAATAATTTCTTATAACATGTATTTACTTGTGTGAATTAACTTTAGTTTCAAAGTATTGTTCCTACCTTATATCTTCACAAATTTTAAAAAGCCATTTGTTGATATTCTAGACGCTATCATTATGATATTGATACTTATTATAAATCATTAAAGTTGGAATGGGATAATTCTCAGCCTCCTAAAATAAGGCCCAGCCTTTCTCCAAATTGGCCTTTAATATAAAATGGAATTTTCTGGGAGAGACTGCCAGCTTCCTAATTTGAATTAGGAAGTTAGCAAATCCTCTCCCCAAAAGCATCTGTGAATCTGGACAAAATTTTTGGCGCTCTGGAAATTGACCAAATTGACAACAATCTCAGAAGTGTTTATATTTGAAAAATTGCTGAATTTGGGACAATAATAGTGGGAATCAGTAGTACTCTAGCCTACAGTTGTTCTCGTTCTTCTTATCCCACCCCCACACCAGCACAAAGGGCACACAAAGGGCCGGCCATGAGGATTGGCAGCTTTTTTTTGCCACGGTGGAAGTGTGCTCACTAGATTGGAACATGGGTAATGCCTCCATCCCAGCAGCATTGTCAGTGATGGTCCTGGTGGCACATGAACAGGGAGGGCCCACAGCCCTACTAGCCTGAATAGAAGGTTGTGATTGGAGCAAATATATTCCTGAGTGAGGCCATACATATGCAGAAAAGAGACTGGGGAGGGCCCATGCTATATACATACTCCTAATGGGCTCTGAGCCTATGAAAATACAAAGAGGAGACAAAAAAGGTCTCGTGTACAGTAAAAGCTACAGTGAATTTTGAATGTCCTCCTACTTCTTACATACAGATCCATCAGCCCAAGGTATTTAAGCGTAATTTCTGTATAACCATTGTCTGATCATTAACCTGTGGAGATATATGACATTCCCTGTAAAAGGCCAAACTTAGAAATAAAAACAAGATAAAAAAAACAAAACCAACATATAAGCATAGACATCACCAGAGGGCATACTGTAGGAAAGAAAGCTATCATAAATTTAACCCAAGCAAGTTAATAAACAAAAACATCAATAACAACTTTTAAGGGGGAAGTCAGAATCCAGAGTTGCTCCAGTACATCATCTAAACTGTCCAAATTTTAAGAAAAGTAACTAGACTTATAAAGAGACAGAAATATTTGATCTATAGTCAGGAAGAAAGGCCATGAATGGAAGTAGTTTCTGAGTATCCTAAGATTTTGGATTTAACATACAAAGATTTCAAAGGATCAGTATGTTCAGAGAACTAAAGGAAACTATTTAAAGAATTAAAATTAAAACAGTGAATCAAACAACAAAGAATCTCATTAAGTAAATAGAATTTTTTTTTTAATAGGACCCCATGGAAAGTCTGGATTGAAAAGGACCATAATTAAAGTGAAAAATAATGTAGAGTGACTGAATAGCACATTTGAGATAGCAAAGAAAAAAAATCAGTGAACTTAAAACTGGGCCAATAGAAACTGTCCAGTATGAAAAAGAGAAAAAAATTGTGTAAGGATGAACAGAACCTCAGAGACCTATGGACAACATCAGGTGTACTAATGTATAATAGTAGCAGAAAGAGAAGAGGAGTAGAAAATGGAAAAAAACAGAAAAATAGCTGAAGAAATAATGGCCAGAAAAACTGAATTTGATAAAACACATTCACCTATGTACTGGAGAAGCTCAATGAACTCTAAGTAGGATAGATTCAAAAGAACCCATACCTAGACACAAACTAGGTTGTTAAAGACAAAGTGAAACCCTTGGAAGTAGTAAATAAAACCAACTTTTCACCTCTAAGGGAATAACAATAAGATTAATGGCAACTTCTCATCTACAGCAATAAAGGCCAGAAACAGTAGACATTTAAAATGCTGAAAGAAAAAATTACATCCAGCAAAAATTATCCTTTAAAAATGAAAACAAAGATGGGGCACCTGGGTGGCTCAGTCAGTTGAGTGTCCGACTTTGGCTCAGTTCATGATCTCACGGTTCGTGAGTTTGAGCCTCACATCAGGCTGTGTGCTAACAGCTCAGATCCTGGAGCCTACTTCTGCTTCTGTGTTTTCCTCTCTCTCTGACCCTCCCCTGCTCACACTGTCTCTCTCTACCTCAAAAATAAATAAACATTTAAAAAAATAAACAAAAAATAAAAATGAAAACAAAGATGTGCTTGAATAAAGGATGAGAGAATTTGTTATTAGTTCTGCCGTACAAGAAATACTAAAAGAAGTCTTTCAGGCTAAAAGAAAATGACAACAGATAGTAATTCAAGGAGAAATAAAGGGCACTGGAAATGATAAATATGTGAGTTACTCTAAAACACTCCATGTATGTATTTGTTCTTATTTCTTCTTGTAACATCCTTAAGAACAAAGTTGCATGAAGCAATAATTAAAAAATTATTTTTTTTCTGTTTTGCTTACTTAAAAAATATAGATATATTTTACGGTAATAGCATAAAAATGAGGGAAGGAATGGAGCTGTATTAGAGAATAGTTTATTTTACTAGAATTTAGTGTTAAAATGAAATAGATTGTGCTAAATTAAGATGTATTTTATATTCCCTTTAGCTACCATGACGAAAGTCCACTCATGAAATATAGGAAAAAAATCAACTGAGGAATTAAATTATAAATAAAAAATATTAACATAGAAGAGGGCAGTAAAGGAAGAGAAGATGACTGAGAAGGATGGGAGACATGTAAAAAACAATATGGCAATATCAAATCCAGCCATATCAATTATTACATTAAGTGTGAATGGTCTAAACTTTCTAGTCAAAAGACAGAGATTGTCAGACTGGATTTAAAAGAGCAAGATCCAACAATATGCTGTCTATAAGAGACACATTTTATTTTATTTTTTAATGTTTATTTGAAAGAGAAAGCGTGAGCAGGGGTTGGTGCAGAGAGAGAGGGAGAGAGAAAATCCCAAGCAGGCTCTGCACTCAGCATGGGTCCAAATGCAGAGCTTGATCTCATGACCATGAGATCACAACCTGTGCCAAAATTGAGAGCTGGATGTTTAACTGACTGAGCCACTCAGGCGCCTCTACAAGAGACACATTTTAGATTCAAAGACACAGAAACGTTGAAAGTAAATGGATGGAAAAAGACCTATCATGCAAACACTAACCATGAGAGAATTGGAGTAACTAAATTAATTTCAGACAAAATAGACTTAAGAGAAGAAATAGAGATGAATAGGGTCATTTCATAATGATAAAAGGATCATCCCATTAGAAAGATAGAGCACCTGAAATGTATACACACCTAACAACAGGTCCACAAAGTATAAGAAGCAAAAACTGACAAAATGTAAAGGATAAATAGGCAATTCAACAATATTTGATTTCACTACCCTACTCTCAATTATTTATAGGACAGCTAAACAGAAAATAGCAAGGATCTAGAAGACTTGACAAACACTCTCAATCAATTCTATCTAAGTCACCATACATAGAACACACCACTTAACAAAAAATACACATTCTTTTTAAGTACACATGGAACATTCTCCAGGATACAGCATAAGTGAGGCTATGAAATAAATGTCAATACATCTAAAAGGATTGTAATAATGCAATTTATGTTCTCCACTACAGTAGAATTAAGTTAGAAATCAACACAAGAAAGAAAGCTGAAAAAACCCCAAATATTTGGAAATTAAACAACACACTTCTAAATACTCAGTGAGTCAAAGAGGAAATCACAATGGACTTTAAAATATTTTGGACAGAGTAAATGAAAAATGCAACATAACAAAATCATAGGAGGCAGGTAAAGTAATACTTAGAGGGAAATTTATAGCTTTAAACACCTAAGTCAAAAAAAGCCCAAAATTGATCATCTAAACTTCAATCTTAAGAAACCACAAAAAAGAACCAAATAAACCCAAAATAAGCCAAAGGAAGGAAGTAATAAAGATGAGAGAAGAACATGATAAAATAGAAAACAGAAAAATAATAGAGGAGAATCAATGAAACTACAAATTTGGTCTTTGAAAAGATCAGTGAAACTGACAAACCAGTAGCTGCATTGATCAAGAGAAAAGGGAGAATGTACATATTAGCAAAATCAGAAATAAAGGAGAGGATAGTACTATGGCCTTGACAGAAACTTGAAGTTGACCAACTTTATGTCAACAAATTTGGTAATTTAGATACAATAAACAAATTCCTGTAAAGATACAAGTTATCAAAATGGACTCAAGAGGAAACAGAAAATCTAAACCTATAACAAAGAAATTAGAATTAGTAATTTAAAATGTTTCCATAAGGAAAAGCCCAAACCCGGATGATTTTAATGGTGGATTCTATCAAATGTTTATATAAAAAATAACACCAATCCTTCCCATACTGTTTCAGAAAATAGAGGAAGAAGGAACACTTACTAACTCATTCTGTAATGCCAGTATTATCCCAATACCAAAGCCAGACAAAAACACAATAAGAAAACTATAGATCAGTATCCTTCATGGACATAGATGCAAAAATTCTTAACCGCGTACAGAAGGTCCCCAACTTACAATGGTTCAAGTTACAATTTTTTGACTTTACAGTGGTACAAAAGCAATATGCATTCAGCAGAAACAGTACTTCGCATTTTGAATTTTGATCTTTTCTTGAGCCAGTGGTATGTGGTACGGTACTCGGTTGTGATGCTGGGCAACAGTGGCAGTGAACCAGAGCTCAGATACACGATCACAAGGGTGAACAACCACTACACCTACAAGCATTCTTTGCCCATAGAGCCATTCTGCATTTCACTGTCAGTACAGTATTCAATAAATTACATGAGATATTCAACTCTTTATTATAAAATAGGCTCTGTGTTAGATAATTTTGCCCAGCTATAGGGTAATCTAAGGGTTCTGAGCATGTTTAAGGTGAGCTAGGCTAAGTATTGATGTTTGGTAGGTTAGGTGTACTAAATGCATTTTCAGCTTAACCATATTTTCAGTTTATGATGGGCTTATTGAGATGTAACCCCATTGTAAGTCAAGGAAGATCTGTATTAGCAAACTGAACCCATCCACCTGTAAAAAGAATTATATACCATTATATACCAAATGGAATTTATCCCCAAAATGCACAGTTGGTTTAACATGTGAAATCAATTAATGTAATTAATGCACAGTTGGTTTAACATCTGAAATCAATTAATGTAAGGCACTATAATAGATAATAGAATAAAAAGACAAAACCCTTTGGCACCCATACTACAACACCCATTTAGCGTAAGAAATCTCAATAGACCAGTAACAGAAGGGAATCTTCTCAACCTGATAAACAGCATCTACAAAACCCACAGTTAATGTCATACTTAATGGTGAAATTAAATGCTCTTCTCCTAAGACTGGGGACAGGGTAGTGAGGTTCCACTCTTGCCACATCTATTCAGCATTATACTGGAGTTTCTAGCCAGTACAATTAGATAAGAAAAATAAAAGGAGTCTATACTGGAAAGGAAGAAGTAAAAGTGTCTCATATGACATGATCCTGTGTGTAGAAAATCCCAAGGAATCCACAAAATCTACCAAAGCTCATAAGCAAGGTCACAAGGATCCAAGATTAATATACAAAAATCAGTTGTATTTCTATATATCGAGAGTGAACAGTCTAAAAATGAAATTAATAAACAATTTAATTCAGGGTGCCTGGCTGGCTCAGTTGGTTAGAGCATACAACTCTTGATCTTGGGGTTGTAAATTTGACCCCTACATTGGGTGTAGAGATTGCTTAAAAATAAAATCTTAAAAAGAAAAAAGAAATAATTTCATTCACAGTATCAAAAAGAATAAAATAGTTGAGGATAAATTTAGTAAAGAAGTATAAGATTTTTACCATGAAAAGTATAAAATATTGCTGAGAGAAACTATAGATCTAAATAATATGGAGAAGAAATATTACATGTTCATAGTTTGGAAGACTCATTATTGGCAATTCTCCCCCAAATTGATTTATTATTAAATCAATTTAATATGGCAATTCTCCCCCAAATTGATTTATTATTAAAAATTTTTTTTAATGTTTATTAATTTTTGAGAGAGAGAGCATGAGCAGGGGAGGGGCAGAGAGAGGGGGAGACACAGAATCTGAAGCAGGCTCCAGGCTCTGAGCTGTCAGCGCAGAGCCTGGCTAGAACTCAAGAACTGTGAGATCATGAGCTGAACCCAAAGTTGGACACTTAACCAACTGAGCCACCCACGTGCCCCCCAAATTGATTTTATGAATTCAAAAATGATTCATATCTAAATCCCAGCAAATTTTTTTAAGTAAGACATTAGAAGGTGATTCTAAAATTCACATAAGAAATACAAAAGACCTAGAGTTTTAAAGAACTAAGGTTGAAGACTTAGACTATGTCATATCAATACTTACTATAAGTCTGTAGTAATCAGCAATACAGCACAAGAATAGGTGTAGTATCAGCACAAGGATAGGCATATAGCCAATGTAACAAAATTAAGAATTTAGGGGAAAAAATCCTACATTGATTGTTAATTTATTTTCAACAAAGGTGCCAAGACAATGGGTAAAAGATAGTCTCTTCAGGACGCCTGGGTGGCTCAGTCGGTTAAGCGTCTGACTTCACCTCAGGTCATGATCTTGCGGTTTGTAAGTTCGAGCCCCACGTCGGACTCTGCTGACAGCTCAGAGCCTGGAGCCTGATTTGGATTCTGTGTCTCCCTCTCTCTCTCTGCCCCTCCCTGCTCACGCTCTGTATCTCTCTCCTTCAAAAACAAACAAACATAAAAAAAAAATTAAAGGTAGTCTTTCCAACAAATTGTGCCAGGACAGTTAGAAGTCCACATGCAAAAAAAATTATCTTAAATCCTCCCCTTAAACCACACACAAAAATGAACCCAAAATGGGTCATAGACCTAAGTGGAAGAGCTAAAACTGTAGAACTCTCAGAAGAAAAACAGGAGAAAATCTGTATACTTTTGGGTTAGGCAGAGTTCTGAGATAGGAGACCAAAAGCACAATCCATAAAAGAGAAAAATGATATATTTGACTTCATCAAAATTAAGAATTTTTGGTCTTTGAAAGATGCTGTTAAGGGAATGAAAAGACAAGTTACAGACTCGGAGAAGATGTTTAAAATCATAAATCTGATAAAGGACTTGCTTCCAGAATAAACAAGGGACTCCTAAAATTCAATATTAATACACCTAATTTTAAAGCGGGTAAACTATTCAAATAGACATTTTGCCTAAGAACATATACTAGGGGCTAATAGGCACTTGAAAAGATGTTCAACTTTATTAGTCACTAGGAAGATGCAGTTAACAATATGAGATGCCACTGGAATTATATACTAAAATGGCTATAATTAAAAACACAGACAATACCAAGTGTTGACAAGGATGTGGAGAAACTGAAACCCTCATAGAGTGCTAGTGGGAGTATAAAATGATACAGCCTCTTTGGAAAGCAGTTTGATAGTTTCTTAAAAAGTTGAACATAAACTTACTATATACCCCAGCAATTCCTCTTCTAGGAATCTACCCAAGAGAGATGAAAACATATTTCCTTACAAAGGCATGTACACAAATGTTGATAGGACACTATTCATAATAGCCAAAAATCAGGAATAGCCCAAATATCTATTAACTGGTGAATGAATAAAAATAATTGTGGTAGATCCACTCAATGGATTGTTATTATTCAACAATAAAAAGGAATAGAGTACAGCATGAATGAGCCTCAGAATCATGTTAAGAGAAAAAAGTCAGACACAAAAGGCCACATGTTGTATGGTTCCATTTATATGAAATGTGCAGAAAGGGTATATTTGTAGAGCAAGAAATCAGGCCGTATGTAGGGCTGGGGCTGAGAGCGGAGCTTAACTGCAAAGGGGCACAAGGGAGCCCCTTGGAATGATGGAAAGGTTCTAACATTGGATTGGGTGGTGGTTGCCCAGCTGTCAATTTACCGAAAATCACCCAATTGTACACATACAGTAGGCGAACTTCATGGTAGGTAATTTATATCTCAAAGCCATTTTTATATCTCAAAGGTTTTTGTGTGTGTGCTTAAATTTTGAGGGCTCTTCTAAATCCTGATGCAACAGGGATTGATTTGTTTACCTTGTCACACAGATGCTCTTATGAATTTAATCTTCCTCTCTCTGTCTCTCTCTCTCTCTCTCATAAGAATGACAGTTGTTAAAAGAAATACTTACATACACGCCTGCCTTTGTTTCAGATCCATTCTTCCGACACCTCTTTGTGTTTCTCAGCTCCATCCAAGTGGCGTTTGATTTCGGCCTCAGTTGAAGTTCTAGTATTCGTTCTGTCAGTGGTCTTGTCTTTGACAAATTTCTTTTCAGGATGGTATTAACTTTAAGAAACCTCAGCATGGAACGGTCCTTATGTGCTTTTAATGTCCTTTGTTAAATCCTTTCATGGGTACACAGTCTTATTTCTGAAATGCACCTGGATTTTAATTATATGCTTGTCTTTCCTTTGAAACTAGAATATGCTTCTCTGGGATCACTCTATGATTACATTAATAGTAACAGAAGTGAAGAGATGGACATGGATCACATTATGACCTGGGCCACTGATGTAGCCAAAGGTAACAAAGCTTCCTGTGTTCTCACAGAATTGGTGGGGCACGTTTTCCCATCTTGATGTGGTGACTTAAGGCAGAAGATTTGTTCTTCTGTGTCTTTAGATGTTTCTTTTTCAGACTAAAAGTACCAGGAGTTCTGCAACTTTCTGTACAGATATTTTCATTGTATTTCATATTTTAATTCAAGTATAGTTATTTAACATACAGTGTTACATTCACTTCAGGTGTACAATATAGTGATTCAACAATTCTCTACATTACTCAGTGCTCATCAGGACAAGTGCACTCCTTAATCCTCTTCACCTGTTTCACCCATCACCGCCCCCCCCCCCAGCAGCCATCTTTTTGTTCTCTATAGTTAACAGTCAGGATTTTTGGTTTGTGTGTCTCTCTCTCCCTCCCTCTCTCCCTACCCCCCCCCCTTTTGTATAGATATTTTAAGTCCCTGCTTTTCCACTCCTGCATTCCTTTTCTCTCTTTACTGTATATCTTTCCCTAAAACCAAGTCCTAACAAAATCCGTGGCTCCAGGGCAGCCATTTTTGCCACATTTTGTGACATTGTAATTGACCAGCTTGCTTGATCAACACATTAAATGGAAAGATCATAATTCTGTTGTTCTGCAAGACTCCACTCAGACTTAGTATCCAGAAAACGTGATTTATTGTGGGATTAGTTCTACTCATTTTGTGTACATAATAATATGCTAAAAATAGTAACCACTTTCAAAAAAAAAGTTTTATTTGTCCTGCCATGTGAAAGCAATTCAGATTTTATTTTATATTTAATGTAAACTTGGAAGTCATCCTTGGAAATGAAATATTTTTAATACCCAAAACCCCTAAACAAGGTGCCCAGTTCTTTTTCCCTCATAAATTCCTGCATAGACTAATGCTTTCTAAAGCAATTTAAATTCCGTTTATTTTTATCTTTTCTTTTCCATTTTCCTAACTGAAGGTCTCTGAGTTTTATTTATAACTGTCAAAGTTGCTTTGGAAACAACTTAATCTAAATAATGAATGCTGATAGTTACACTTGTATTCTAGCAACCCCTAGAAAGTAAGGGTGTCCAGATTTTACCCAGGCACTTCACTTCTTTGCATCTCACTAGTCTAAGCTCTATAAGCATCTCTTTACAAAGCAAATAAAAGGATATTTAGCACTCAGTAAGGAGAGCAACTCATACTTTGCTTTCACTGGGAAGTCACACAGTGACTTCCAAAAGTAATAGTCTTTCCTTTGGGGAATTATCTTGTCAGTTTTAAGTTTCATCAACACCTGCCAAATTCTTCAAATAGGGAAAGTGAAAAAAAAAAAGTTTTTTTTAATTTCATGCAAAATGCTGCTGCTGAACCATACTTCATTACCTTATAAGAATAACAAGCTCTGTGTTTAGGATGGTGTGCCTAAGGCTTTGGCTATGTTAATTAACTTAATTGTGTATTCATGCATCAGGCATTTCAAAATCAGCCTTAAATTTTGGCATTCTTAAAGACATTTTCCTGTAACATCATAGTCACTCCTGTATGTGTCACTAGTACACGGGAACCGCCTGTTTGTAAGCAGGGTGGTGTGCTATTTCGGAGAACCACCGGAAGCATTGTGGAAACACACTCACATAAATGTAAATGCATATACAGCAGTCTCTGGCTTAAAGCACTTCACCTTACAGACATTTGCGTTTAGGGTGCTCAGCCAATTACACCCATGTTATTACTTAATGGCACTTAGGATGGATAGACAGCAAACAAATCAACTGACATCAGTCACTCCGCTTCCTGCTGTGCACGTGCCACTTCAGCTTCCCTGGCCCTCAGCCTGTGAACCTCTTCCCTCCGGCCCTTTCCCTGCACAATCCTTGCCTGAGGGGCAAGTCCCTTGGCTCCAGATCAGCTCAGTCATCGCTGGGGTTTCTCAAGACGGCTGGCACTGGGTGTCAGAAGGACAAAGAAGAGAAAGAGCAGGGCTAATTAAGTAGTAGACTGGAACTCCAGGGACAGAGTAGGGATGGAGGGAATGAGTAGACGGGGACGGCATGCCAGACTGCAGAGTAATGACATCACGTTTTCATGGCTGGCGAATTGCTCTAAAAGGCAAGTTCTAACGTGTTTGGCCTCAGGTGAGAAGAATGAGGCAGAGAAGAAACTTGTTTATTTATAGTCCCAAGTAATGCTTAATATTTAAAATGGCCTATAAAAGGAAGAAGAAATCAGTGCTTTCAGAATGACTTCAGCTCTGTCTGGTAAAGCTCTGCACAGAACTTGGAGAGTGAAAGGAACCCTTGATTTTTATTGATTCCGTTTCAAATTCAGCCATGTATCTTTCAGTTTGACCACGATCGAAGACATCGAAGCAACAAGATGTTGAGAAATCAAAGAATGAATAATTCTATTCAAATAAGAGTTGATTCATGCATTTTGAAGTAGGCGTTGCTTAACATTACTGCTGACAGAATACCTCCTCAAAGCCAAAAAGCAAAAAAAAAAAAAAAAAAAAAAAAAAAGCCTCTCTTCTCTCTGAGTGGGAAGGGAAATGGAGGGCGGACCAGCAAGTAGGTCTGAACTGCTGTAGGTCACTCACCAGTGTGTCAAGGGAACGATTAAAACAGGTGAACCTGGATCCAGTCTGGTAATGGTCCTCCCTGATTCCAAATCTCCCCCAGATGACACCAGTCACTTCTTTGGGAACCCAAATCTTAAAACTGATGATGGCGTTTTTCAGCCTTCTTCATTGTCCGTAATAAAAATAAGGCAGAAGTATGGATGGCTCTGTAAAAACAAATTAAAGAGAATTTTATATGATTGTGATTAGTGCTATGTTTATACACACTGAGTATCCTGTAAATGTATGTTATACATTATACACAAACAACTTATAATATTTTTTCTCAAAATATCTGCCATAAGGAAGAAAATGCCTATATTTAAAGCTTTTGTGTTGTGTTTTGAAATCATTACTTGTCAGCAGGTATAAAAACTATCTAGCCCTGCCTCTAATTGTAATTAAACAGATTCTACCTGAATTTGGTTCTTGAAGCAAGAAAGAGGTATGACATCCAGTCCTAAAAATGATTAAAAGTTATCCAAATGGTAGCTATTGAATTTTTAGTTTGTAATATGTAGAATGTCATGTTAGAAGAACACTCTCCTGTATTCTAGCTCTGTCTTGTGTGAGATCGCTTAAATTACTGAGACTTCTGTCACCCTGACTCTTTTCAGTAATATCTGTATAATGCAGGAGTTTAAATTTTTAAATTTTCTTTGTTCTTGCATGACTCTTCAATATTTAACAATCAGAATGATAGAAAAATAATAGATTACTTTAAAAATTAGCCTTAATAAAATTGAAATTTTCTATATACTCAGAACCAAAGCCTACTTATTATGTGCAAATGGATAATTCATTAACAAAAGGAGCTTGTTTGATTGTGGTGGTGGGGAAGCTGTTTCATCCATTACTTAGAAGACAATTTGTGAAGAAAAGGGAAAGGAAATACTATATTTCAATAGAAAATGTTATTCTTTATTCTAAGAAGGTAGATAGTACATAAATACAGAAAAAGAGTCACTACCAAGAGGATAACTGTGAAGTATATATCTTTTAAAGTCTGATTTAAAACAGTAAAGTATAATTTTTTATTCAAAATAATAAAACTATACTTTTTATATATACATTCAGTTTACTGAAGTAACTTGATTTACATTCTAAATATGTTGGAGAGAATTTTGGAGTGCATTTAAATATAGATTATCCTGAAGATTCATCCTTGTAAAAAGAATAAAAT
This sequence comes from Felis catus, assembly GCF_018350175.1. Lineage (NCBI taxonomy): Eukaryota > Metazoa > Chordata > Mammalia > Carnivora > Felidae > Felis > Felis catus. The sequence goes on from NC_058375.1 coordinate 161,561,153, forward strand.
ATTTTGCAACTCCTGTAAGTTTCTGTATCTGAGGATCATAAAATCTTTTATCAACCACAACTAATGAATCAAACCAGTTCTCCCCACCCGTACCCCACCAGCACTCCCAGGGGCTTATTAGAGTGAGTACTGAGAAAATAAATCAAGCTTCAGAAATCCAGATGAAAACTGAAAACCTGGGTCAGAACTTTGGCTGATTTAGAAGGCAACTGGTAGTGGAATACCTTAGTCATTGGAAACTTCTTCCGGTTGTAACTGTGCTATTTTTGTGCAGACTCCAGAAAATTAAGGTTTCCTTATTAGGTATTGTAAGAAGCTGGCTTTACCCACAATCAAACTCCAGCTTCTAAGAGACTAAAGCACATAAACTTTCCTTAGCATACAAATTTTCCTAATGTAGATATACCCTGTCTCTATCAATCATGTAAGAACAGAACACATGAATTTAGTTTCTGCTGTTGAATCCTCTGCAAAAATATGACATACTGATGTTTGAAAATAGCTAATACTGATGCAGTGTTGAAAAATGATATTAATGGGCCTTTCTTCTTGTATGAAAAGGAATGCACTATTTACATATGGAGGCTCCTGTCAAAGTGATTCACAGAGATCTCAAGTCAAGAAATGGTAATGTAGCCGTATGTTTTTATTTACCTGTTTTATTATGAAATCCATGCACCTTGCTATAGAGATAGGCTCATGCTTTTCAGATCTTTTGTACCCTGATGTTTTAACCCGTCACTGATACCATGAAAATCTTTCCAGTGTTTGTTAATATCAAAATTCTTTATCTTATTTTAAGAAGCTGCATAGTATTCCATTGTATGAATAGCACAGAATGTGGACATTTGGGGTTGTTTACATTTTTTTCTATGATAGAAAATGTTGAGCTTGATACTTCGCAGCAAAAATTTTCAACACATCCTTAATTATTTCCCTAGAATAATTTTCTAAAAGAGATGTTGCTGGATCAAAGCATGTAGTCATACACTTCTAGTCTTCTGTTTTTAGATGGTTCTCTGTACTAGCAGTTTTGAGTTTTGTTCTTGTTACTTCTGAATTATTTGGTGTAAACTTTTGATGTTCGTCATATTACCTGGAGTAGTGCCCAAAAATGATCAACACATTTCAGAGTTTGGAAAGCAAAGGCTTTCTTTTTCTTCTTTTCTTCTGTACTCTTCAAAGTTTATTTATGATCCTATATTTTATAATTTAGAAAGTGATTAGGGGTACCTGGATGGTTCAGCCGGTTGAGCATCAGACTCTTGATTTCAGCTGAGGTCATGATCCCAGGGTTGTGGGATGGAGCCCCATGTCGGGCTTTACATTCAATAAAGAGCTGCTTGAGATTCTCTCTCCCTCTGCCCCTCCCCGACTCTCTCTGAAAAATAAAAAAATGAATATAAAAAAGAGAAAGTGAGCATTTAAAACTGACTGGCAGGATTAGACATTATTACCTTTAAGTAACAGAATGGTTCTTCTGTTACATCACTTGGAAGCTAATGGATAAAGGCAGGGAGTGGGATTATTTAGCTGGCCCACACCAGCTGAAGTAAACATTAGAGCTTGTTACTAAAAAGAAAAAATCTTGCTATCAATCCATTTGCATGCTTTAATTATTTACATGTTTTCCAAATGATTCTTCTAAGTAGGGAGAACTATTTAATTTTTTAAAATCTTTAAATCACTGTAGTTAAAATGGGTATATGCTACAAGGGCGATCCTTGCAATGGGTAGTTGGAGGAAGAGACAGACGCAGGGGATGGGCCAGATGCCCTTGTTGGGACTCCAGGACTGTGAGGGTTGTTGCGGTGGAGAAAGGGAAGTTCTTGGCAGCTGCCACTCATCAGTAGTCCGGGTTGTACCCCAGGCTTGACCCTGACTGTTCTTTCCTTTGTCTAGGTCATCTCTTATCCTCTTATCCTTTGGCTCCTCACAGACAAACTTCCTAGAGCTAAGCACTTTTGAGAGGAGTTGGCTAACAGGAAGTTGTTAGGAAATCATTTCAATCCAGTAGGACATATCAGAGTCTTACGCCCGTAGATTTTTAGTTCATGCTCAGAATTTCATGCTAACAAGTTATTTGACTTCTATTTTTTTTTAAATCTGCTTTATCAGTATATCCTGAACATATCATGAGATGACAGTGATTAAATTTTGGATTTGAAACTAATAACGGAGACTGTCCTGATTTTCACCAGTCACAATTTTTGCAGTCACTTGATGGGAAAACAACATACACATTGCAACAATATTGACCTAAGTTTTAGCAATTTTTTTCTGAAACAGGGAATAACAAGACTCTTTTATCTTCTATGTTATACCTTTTTATAATTTTGTTTTTTTTAATTAAGCACTTGCTAATCTTATGAGAAAAAAGTAATAGAGGTATTTTAAAGAGTAACTGAATGTGGCATTTAACTATATATATATGTATGTATATGTATATATATGTATATATATATGTATATGTGTGTATATATATATTTTTTAAACTTATAGCTTGTATATGATATCACATTTATCCTTAGGCTATCTCATGCAAAGAGTATTTTTCCCACTTATCAAGGTCATTAGTAACAGCTAGTAAGCATTGATCAGATACCATGTTGAGGGCTCTGTGTGGCTGACAAAAGAAATACCAGAACAGTTCTTCAAGGTCTGCCTTGGGCCTCCTTGCCTCTTATGCTCTTATTCACCCACTGCCATAAAAGTCCCATCTGTGTATTAATGCTCTTAACAGACCTCAGCCTCAGAATCACATGTCTGTCTGCTTTTTGGGAGTGGCCGCACAGATATTCGTATGACTCGAACATGTATTGTGTTCACGTTGATCTTTTCATCTCTCTACCCACTAAAAACTTATTCCCGCATTCCCTTTCTCTGTGAATGGCAGTACCAATTGCCTAACCTAGAAATGAGATAAAAAGGGACAGTTTGAGTGCAGAGCTCCTGTTGTAACCATTGTACTGTATTGCCTCTTTATTTGATTTCATCCTTGAGTCCTCCCTCCCCGGTCCTTGACTCGGTCCACGTCTCTCCTGTGGTATGCCGCGGCCTTTGTACAGGCATCCTACAACCGCTTGTGTGCACAGTGATCTCCTTGCCTCCAGTTCTGTTCTCTCATATGCTCTCCCCTCTGCACATTTGACCGTTTCAGTTCTCTGGTTAAAACTGTTCAGTGGCCTTCCACGTCTCACAAAGACTCTTCCAGACCAGGCCCCTGCCTTCCAAAGCTGCGTGCCTTTCCCTCTGCTCCTGACCTTCTGCAAGGCTCTTTTTTCTAAGAATGTGCTTTCCCCCTGCGGCGCTCCTCTGTCTGCTTAATCCCAACTTGTTCTGCAGGTCTTCGTGTAAGCACCATTTCTTCCAAAAACTTCTCTCCGACTTCCTTAGACGTAGATACCCCCTGCTCTTTGGTTCTGAGGCAATCTCTGTGTATCTCTCATCATAGAATTTATCCCACTTAATTATATACATTTTAAATTAAAAATTTTAACTCCAGCATGATTAACATATGGTATTATATTAGTTTCAGGTGTCATCCCACTTGATTATAGATCATGGTTTCAGGGTCTCTCCCATTAGAGTGTAAGCTCCACAGAAGCAGAGACAAGCCAGTCTTGCTCATCTTCCTCTTCCAGAGCATAGTACGTGGCCTTGCCCATAGTAGGTGCTCGGCAGATATTTGTTAAGTGAATGAATGTGTGAAAGAGTGAATGAATGAATTTTGTCCCTGCCTATAAGAAAATCACTCTTCAGTTGAGAGCAAAAACTACATACCGTGAAGTGATAGTGCTGATGCCTTCCTCAATATCATGCTGGCAGTCTAGTGGCAGAACCCAAGTAAAAAGTTTGGTTCTCTCTACAACTATTAATGCATGCCCTGTTTACTGGACAGTGTGACATTTGGTTTAAACAAATGTTTTGAAAACCTTTAATCAGCAGCTCAAGGAATTCGTTTTTTGGTTTTGTTTTAATGTCAGCTTTTTGCAAAATCTTCAATGTAGTAAATACTTCAGTTTTACCTTTCACATGCCATATGGAAGATAGAAGTTTATGGCAGTTTTTTCTTTCAGTATAAGATGACTCAAATTAGATGATTATCATAATTTTTCTTTCTTTTTTTTTTTAGTTGTTATAGCTGCTGATGGGGTATTGAAGGTAGGACTGTTTCTTTTAATTTTCTTCAAAAGTATTTCTAAACTTCAGATGTAGGTTTTTGTGACTGATAATTCTTTTATTCATCAGTAGTAGAAGGTTGATACTTGTTTCTCTCTTCTCAGATATGCGATTTTGGTGCCTCTCGGTTCCATAACCATACAACACACATGTCCTTGGTTGGAACTTTCCCATGGATGGCCCCAGAAGTTATCCAGAGTCTCCCTGTGTCTGAAACTTGTGACACGTATTCCTATGGTGTGGTGAGTTCATTTCTCATCTTTTGTTGCCCAAGGAAATACAAAAAGCAAACACCTACAGAGGGGGATACAGCAATTTAACACAGCTTTACGGCAGTGATGCTGTTTCCTGGTGGGATGCCTAGAGCAGTGGCCGATCCAGTCGCGGGGACATTTCCTGTGATCACTTTTATTGTGTCCTGTGTTGAGAAGAAACCAGTGCTGCTTCCAGACAGCGAATTGGATGGACCCTGAAGTCACATCGGGCCTGACACACTCCTGGGAAGAGTGCTGTCCTGGGCTGGACATGTGACTGTGTAATGTCTGTGTAAGTCAGTGGGAACGTGGGTCATTTGGAACGGGACTTCATTGTAATAAGTTACTCAGAACACACCAATAGATCTGCCACATGATTTCATTAACAGGAGATGTTTGAATGTCAACTTTAAGCTGACTGGTGAGTTTCTGGAGAGTACATAAGGAAAAGTATAGCTTTTAGCACATGGCCTTGCCCATGTCTGCTGCGAGTCTTATAAAGTAGCGTGAGTCTCTGAAACGTGAATCGAAGGTATCGTGTAAAAGTCACAACTTAGCAGCACAGTTACGAGAATAGAATGTGGGGGTAGGGGATGCTCAGGGAATGGAGACCACAGGAAAGGATCCCTTAAGGAGCAGAAGCTTTTGGAGGAGGAGTTTTGAGGTGGATCATTCTTGAGGAATAAGCAGAGAGAAAGAAGTAAGTGCAATAGGGAGACCGGTGGGATGGGAGGCGAAGATGAGCAAGGTGATTCTTTGGTAGTAGAAGGAATTCATTTGTTGCTTGTTTTTGTTTTGTTTTGTTTTGTTTTTAATTAATTTTATTTTGAGAGAGAAAGAGAGTGAGAGGGGCAGAGAGAGAAGGAGAAAGAGAATCCCAAGCAGACTCTGCGCTGTCAGCACAGAGCCCTACGTGGAGCTCAAACCCACGAACCGTGAGATCATGATCTGAGCCGAAGTTGGTCTCTCAACCAACTGTGCCACCCAGGCACACTCCTGTTGCCCCTTTTTAAAGATAAGCTTTTTTTAATCCCTAACAATACTGTGTATCTCTTAAAAAGTCTAAAATAGTATTTGTAACTCCTTCTCTTTGGGTCTCACCCCTAATTGTAGTGCCTTTATATTCATATTATTACTCTTAAAAGGACATTTTCATAATAAGAAAAGCAGCAGACTAATTTTGGCCCAAATCAACATGGCTCTTCTTCCCAAACTTCTATGATTTCAATTGCGAGCGACAGCTGATGGCCCAGGAGGAGACCAGCATTGTCGAATGTATTCCTTTCGAGGCCACCAGTCTTTCGAGAGTCTTTCGAGGCCATCAGTCTCTAAATATTTACTGCTGGCTTCATTACTTAAGTTTTGGGCTGTTTTCATTGGTAAGCTTTTTCTAAATTATAATACATCTTATGTACACCACATTTATTTAATATAATAGAAATTAATTTTGTTGGCTATTGGAAAAAGTCTTTACAAGAATGAAATACATGTTTTTGGCAAAAGGCTAGAATTTTAAAGGCTGGAAGACAACAGTTGCTTCAGGCTAAATATCTCATTTCCTATAATTCTGGGTGTTTTTAAGGATGAAGGCTATAGGGGCCGCCTGGGTGGCTTAGTCAATGAGGCGTCTGACTTTGGCTCAGATCATGATCTCGTGGCTCATGGGTTCAGGGCCCTGCATTGGCCTCTGTGCTGACAGAGCAGAACCTGGAGCCTGCTTTGGATTCTGTGTCTCCCTCTCTCTCTGCCCCACCCGTGCGTTTGCTTGTGCGTTTGCTTGTGCGCGCTCTCTCTCTCTCTCTCTCAAAAAGAAACATTAAAAGAAAAAAAACTAAAAAAAAAGGATGAAGGCTATAAACTATTATAGACAGTGACCAAATAAGTCTCACTGAAAGATGAGGAAAAAAACATAAGTTCCTAAAGACACTAGATTCTAAAACTGGTTCCCTGTGTCAAAAATTATTACATTCTGACCATCCTCCAAATCATCTGCTGGGGAGTCTGAAAATGAGAGAATTGGTTGCAATTTCAGACTTTTTGTGACATCATTTTCTCTTAGGAAGTTCTGTTCCTTTGTTCTTAAGCAATAATGTATTTTTTTGGTGCGTCAGGCACTGTGCTAGGCACTAACATCGGGTAGTTTAAATTGTATTTCGCCAGTCTGTTGCTCATCCTGTGGAACAGGAGCCAGCAAACTTTTCCTGTAAAGCACCTGATAGTAAATATTTTAGACTTTAAGGGCCACTAATAATCTCTACTGTGTATACTTTTGGTTTTTTACAGCCTTTGACAAATGTTAAAAGCACTCTGTGTTGTGCAGCAGGCCATGGTTCATTCACAGACTCCTCTGTGGAGCAGGAGGGAGGGGAAGGGGAGCACCACTCTTCGTAGAGAGTCATGTGTATACAGACATACACACACGTTTATGTGGTTATAGTTTTTAAATTCTTTTTGCACATTTATATGAACTGGAAGACTTTTGAGGCTCATTTTAACACTCCCCAAGCTCTTGTACAGCACTTTTACTTTTAAAATTCTCCCAAGTCTGGGACTTTCCCTATCTCAGAAATGTTTGCTCTGAAAGACAACTCTGAGTTACCTACAGAATGAATTTTTGGTTTCAGTATTATGAAACATTTATGAAAACAAATCTCACACCACCTCCCTCCAAAACCTTACAGTTGCCAGGGGCTTTTGTGTGAAATGCACCCACTGCGTTTCCTGAGCTGAGACAGAATCTCCGTTCCAGTAACCAAGAATCTGTTCATTTTCACACGCGAACTATCAACGATGGTGGTGACTTCTGTTTGCCGTGCTTAGGATTTTTTCCTGTATCTTTTTAAATCCCTTTCACTCATTCCTCATTGACCCCCTCATGTTACCCATAGTTTGAATCAACCTTTCTGAGTCTGCAAATGTTGTTTACTTTATTAAAAAGCTTTTCCTTCAGGTGATTGCTCACTGCTTTTTTAGTAGGTGGGCCTGAACATTTCTCTTGGCGAATAAGGGTTTCTGTGTACTTGTTTACAGATCCTTCCTTTGTTTTGTTCTGAGGAACTTAACAAATTGCTTAACAGATCATTCTATCAAGTAATCTATAGCATGCCTGATAGCCAGTCGCTGAACATTTCCAGTGATGCTCTATATTTACACATCAGATGCTTCACCTTAGAACCCATGTGCCCCAGTCACATGCTGCTGAATATCCACTCTGCGTTCATGATAGAGACTTCTTTTGACTGGTGGAAACTAAAACAGTATCTTAGAGAGGTTTACTTGGAACTCTGGTTATCCTTACCCATAGCTTTATCAACAAAATTCCATTCCGAAAATTGCACATACACTAACTTAAGTATAAATGAGAATTCAAGATTTTATTTAATTCCAACCTATTCCCATTCTGTTCTTGATAAACACCATTTAGTGAAAGAAAGAGTACAAGGCATGCTCTTCAGAGTTGTTTGCTTAAGCAATCATAGCATTTTTAAAAAATGAAGAAATCATTACATGGTCAAAGTAGGTATTACCTAAAAGAGCAGTAGCGAATGGTTGGTAAGGTAGGGGCATGTTGGTTTTAGAAGTTTGTAGTGCATAGACTTTGAAAGAGAGACCTACCTAGGAAAGCGAGGTGGTTGGTTATTTAGAACTTTTGATCTCCTTTCAAAAATGAGTGAGTAGCTAGAACCACTTGTCATTAAAGTATCTCTTTGCATAGAACAGAATTCCCATAGCTCATTGAAAATCCATCCTGGTCATTGAGCCCCGACACACATACATACATAGCAGTCACATACAGATGAGTAAGACCATAATAAAAGAGTTGTCCTTTTTTGAAATCCACCTCAAAAAAAAACAACTAATATGTTTTTGCTTTTCATGTTTCTATTTTTTTCAGACTTGCTATAATAGCAGTCCCCAGTATCGTCCAAGTCCCTGGCCCTCCGCAGCTTGATAAACCTGTGTGGCTTCTTAGCAGATGGCAACACTAACAGCCTGGTACAGCCTTAAAAATAAATGTGACACAAATCCCCGAAATGGATCTTGTGGTCCTTGCTTCTAAGCTGACAGACTCTGCTAGGCAGGCGATTGTTTCTCTCTCCATTTTACAAGAAAGGAGATTGTGCTACCCCCTTAGGGTGATTTCTCTTGAAGGACCAAACCAGAGGAGTGTGTAGTATGTTATCCACAAAAAAGAAAAGGCTGGAGGAAACCAAAAATCATTGAAAGAATAAGCCTTCTGAGAACACAAGGCCTCGCCACTCTTTAGAAACAAAGCTCTCCTAATGACAATGCAGACAGGATTAGCTTCTCAGAAGCTTCTGAGCCAGAACCACTATTTGAAAATAGAGTGGCTTAAGAGGGAGCATCACTGCCTCACTTGTCTATGAGCCCCGTTCCAGAACCAACCCGGCTCAGGTAATGGCTTTCCATTGTTTGTAAAAGAAAAGGCAGGAAAAGTACACAGCCTTGTCCAAGTTTCTCTGCAAGCTGAAAATAGAAAATTTTCCTTGTGAGCACAATTTAAACGTGAGCACGTCTCAGTATAGAATGAGTTGGAAAGTATTTTTAAGGGGAAAGATCACAATAATGTTTGGCCTGCATCCCCATCACTGGTATTTTCAGGCATAGTTTAATATATTTTTAGACCTCCAAATGACTTCCTCCACAAAGGACTTTTTTGTGCCAAACGTCATTGTGTTTCATGTAGAAACAGCTGTTGCCTATATCATACCACCTATGTTTTGATACACGCCTACACCTGGTGAATTAGTAACAGGGCATCGCGGCAGGTGCTGGTGCTGGACTTCACCTAAAGAGCCTAGCGGCTCACGGTGCCCTGTCCAGATCCCACACGTGTGTGGCTGTCACAGGGACCCTCAGCTGCAGGAGCATGTCTGAGATACAGAGAGGGACTAAAATGAAACTCTTATGTTTCCAGTGTTAGAACTCTTGGAGAAATAGAACTCAGATCTTTGTAGATTTTGGCTATTTTCCAACTGAATATTTTGGAACAGAGAATGACAGAAATCTTTTCCTGTATTACTTCCCAAGCTCTTGGTTTTGCATTTTACTTCATACAATGCAGTCAGCCTTCACGTGTGCGCCTGTGCAATGGGTTGTGCGTGCAGGCCACACTCAGAAAACGGGATGCAAGGCCACTTACCTCGACATTTGGGGTCTGGACCATTTGATTTATTTGAAGTCGATTCACTGTACTCTTTCTCCTGAAGAAGGCCAAATCCTTCCATTTGCTTGCTGTTCATATCCCTTCCCCTCCACAATCCTAGCATCAGGGGAGTGGTAATTGCACTGAATGGAGGGGCTTCATTTCCTGCTCGTCTCCCTCCCCTGTGCAGGCGGGGTCCCAGGGGTGATCGCATACCTGTTCTGGTCTTCCTCAGCTTCCTTTACTTATAGTGCTTACTAGAATCATCCCCTTCCGGGATGCCCCTTACCTTTTCCTAATCACTTCTGTGACTCAAATAGAATTATTCAGCAGCTCTTCTGAAGAAGCACCTTACACACTTGATTAAAAGCCGAAAGAGGCTGCAGCGAATTTTTTTTCTCCTGCTTGAGCAGCATCTGCCGATTTCCCTGATTTTCCTGCTAATTATCTTCGTATTAGCCGGAGTTCATTTAACACGTTCTGATTCAAATATGACCGAGCGCTGGCTGAGGGAGCAGTGGATATAGAGTTAAAGGTTTGTAGGACCTGCTTGAATAGATGTCCTCAGTCAACGTTCTTATTTAGAAATGGCTTTTGTTTTGTTTGTAGGACAAGAGAAATCTAAATCAAAACCGAATTCATTTGCTTCTCACCTCTGCCATGGCTCCACACCTGCACTATGGCTCGTCACATTCTCTCTCATGCTGCAGCCTTCTCTTCTCTAGAGTTATGTCAGGTTAAGAGCTTGACCTTTAGGGCAAGGCAGCAAGTGCCAATTGATAGCAGAGTGTCTTTCGGCAAGTTTAATTTAACTTTCTTAGGCCTTAGTTTCCTCATCTGTAAAATGAGGATAAAATCTGTTTGATGGGGTTGATATTAATCATGGTAACATGTGTAAAGGGTTCAACAGAGCATCTGGAACATAATCACTCCATAAGTGATAGTGGTGGTTATGGTGATTTACGGGTAAAATTGTAATTGTTTTTGCACTTCACCAAATGTTGATAGACTGATTTTGATGCTCGTTTGTATAGAGAAAGTCACCTGAATATAAAAGTCTCCATTACTTAGTATTTTAAATGAAACCCAAAATATTGGCAGTTTTCAGCATTCCCAACTTCAGTTTGCTTTCTTTGGGCATTCCAGTGCAGATTTATTAGTCATGCTGATCTCAAGGATTGTGGAGAGATGAACATACACATAAATTCACACACACACACACACACACACACACACACACACACACTCAGCCTATACTTAAGAACATAAAGTATTTATTACATTTTAGAATATATAATAAATGATGTTATAGGGGGAAGAAAATTAATACCTTAGACCGACTTACTTTCAGAGGGCTTTCTCCAAAAACACAAAATTTAAATGTTAGAGTTTTTGCAAGTACCTACTATTATGGGGTGAAGGGTTTAGCCAGTGATTCGGATTTAGAGCTCAATTTTTCTTTTATCAGACCATTACTGAACCTTTAAAACTACAGTTGAATTCCCAGTTACTATCTTACAGAGAAATTTATCGGCAATTGAAGGTGGAAAGAGTTTGACCAACAAAATGTAAAATCTAATTTGTGGGAATCTGTGAGAATTCTCATAACTTACAAGATAAATTATGCAGGCCCATTGGTTTCATAAAATTTTAAGTCTGGCTCTAAATGTTCTGATTTCTAGTTTTTTTTTCTTCATAAAAATGAACAAAAAATGTGTGTATATGTTTATATGTATATATATACATATATATACACAAAATGTGTGTGTGTGTATATATATATGTGTGTATATATATATATATATATATATATATATGAATATATACATTTTGCACAAGTTTCTACAGGTGGGGTTGGTTTTTGTCTGGTAATTGGATACAGTTAAATGTTAGATAAAGTTTCAGTAAAACACCAAAAATATAAAGTACAAGAATAAAAATTCCATTTTCTTTTTGTTCCAGGTTCTCTGGGAGATGCTAACAAGGGAGGTCCCCTTTAAAGGTTTGGAAGGATTACAAGTAGCTTGGCTTGTAGTGGAAAAAAACGAGGTAAGACTACGATTCTCCATTCAGGTACATAGATCAGAAAACAGTATTGGGGTTTTGCAAAAGACTTTTTCATCTTCTTCAAATTGAAAGTAAGTTCACGCTTATGGAAAGATTAGCAGTAGGAGCTAACACAAAGGGTCAAAGTGATGTTATTCCTCATGAATGGACCCTTTACATCTAATTGTTGCAGCTTCACGTCGTGATGCTGTAGATCAAAAATTGTACAAGTACTGTACTAGTTTCTCAGTCTCAATTGTAAAACCTAGGGGTTTGTTCTTAGTGATGAAAGAAGCCATTGCGTCCAAGGTAGGGGAACAGTTTAACTCCATCTCCTGCGTTTAGGACATCTTTTTTACTGGCCGGGAGTTGATATATCTGTAAGAGACCTTCAGCTACTTCAACTTACCTCTCCCAGCAGGAGTCACTATAGTACAAGAAACTGTCGCTTAGATGAGAATTTCAAAAATAAAAGAAGAAAAAATAGTTTCAAAAAAGGGAAAAATTACAGTTTTGCCACCTACGTTGAACACTACATTGAAGATGAGCTCCTCACTGGAATTGGCGAGGCAGTGGCATAACTGTTCCCTTCTTCATGCAGAGCCTTTCCATTTCAAAAGAACTTCAGTGGCGTAAACACCGTTTGTGCTGTGTCCCCAGCCTCGCTTTTCTTCTTCCCACAAATTGAGGCTTTCAGTTAGTTGGACCTATGAGCCTACATCAGAGAACGTGGTACATTCATATCAAAGAGAGCAACTACATTTTGAAAGGTTTAAAATTGTGACTGAAATGCACAGGCATGGAAATCCTCAGCATAAGGATGAAGCATCCAATATCAAGGTACTAGGAGAACTTAGATCAAGTAATGGAAGCATGCAGTTGTCTTTGCAATGCAAAACAACCTTATTTCACAAACCTTCATTTCCAGACCTTATCTGTGCCCTCCACAGAAGGTAAGAGTGTAACCTTAGCATAAAATAATTTGCAAAAAGGTTGACTGTATAGAGATATTCCTTTTTTCATGCTTTAAAAGAATTGGATTGATTTGCTCCCCATGTGAGTGCAGGAACAGACTAGATTAACCAAAAAGCTGCTATTGACTAAGAGAAACCATGTTTCCATAGTTTAGATCACATAATCCAGCTACCTTATTAATTTGTCCTCCTGAGCTATTGAGAGCGGATGAAATGTTCATGATAGCTGAACTTGATGGGAGAGAGCTGCCAATTTAAGGAAAAGGAAAAGGAGTTATATTCAAGAACGTGTCTTGCTCAGTGTTTCACAGGAGCTGTTCCGTTTTAATTAAATGTCATGGTTATTCCTGGTGTGCTATTAAATCAGACCTGGTACATAGAATAACTGATATTTTCATGATAGGAGAACCCACTTGTTTCTGTTCAGTTTCTTTTGCCAGTGAGGTGATTAGATGTTTGGTTCTGGGGTTACAAATGAGAGGGAAGAAAATTATTGACCCAATGTTGACTTTGGAGCAGAACACTCCATGTAATTTGTTTCCCTCTATGTTGTTCCAAGATAAACTAGAAGAAAGTTTTTTAAAAGCCAACTGGGCCCTCCAAATATGTCTAAGAAAAACGAATTAATATTTAAAAATAGTACTTCATCTAAAGGATGGCAGAAGAGGTGTGAATCTGAAGCACTTTCAAAACATTGGAGTATCTCTCAAGGATTATTAAAGCTGTTGAGAAAAATGAATTTAGAAACTGCCTTTGGATAGCAGGCTTGAGGGCTGGGAATCACCCATAATCTTCAGAACCTCCCCACCATGTACAGGAAAGAGGCTATCTCCCCCCTTTCCCTGAAGGATTCCCTAGAGTAGGTTGTACTGTTTTATCCATGGTGTACATGATGGCCAGCTAATAACTGACGGAGACTACTCAGACCCCTCCCATTCTGGACATAGAATAGAAAATTGAAAGACCCCCCCCCCCCACGGTGACACAAGTTTTCCCAATTTTCCACTGAACTTGAGGAAATTTGGGTATTATGAGGATATTTCTCTCTCTACTCTCATTCTACGTATTTATTTGTCAAAAATATGGCAGTTTAGCTGTAAATTCCATTGTCATCATTCGGGAAGGAGTCTTCATTTCATCTCATAAACGTAGACACTTATTACCAAAACAAATTCTACTGACATAACATTAAAATAATTGCCAAGTCTCAACTGGCAGTTTGTAGAGAACAAACTGAGGGTTGCTGGAGGAGGGGATGGGTTACACGGGTGATGGGTATTAAGGAGGCGCTTGTTGTGATGAGCTCCAGGTGTTATGACGTAAGTGTTGAATCACTAAATCCTATACCTGAAACTAATAGTACACTGTATGTTAACTACCTGGGACTTGACTTAAAGCTTGAAAAAATTTTGCCAAGGATTTATTTAATTTCGTAATAAAATCGAGACTGATTTAAATGTAATTTCCAAAATCCTTTCAACTTCTAATTATTTTAATTCACTTATTTTTACTTTGGAATATCTTGGGTTCTTGAGTTGAAAAGAGCAAGCTGTATTTTTTTTTTTAAACAGGCCTCATTTAAGTAAAGAATGATGTGTTTAAACTTAGCGAGACACTTTAAATGTAAGCTACTCATGCTAGAATGCACCTATATTCAAATATTAGAATTGTCTTTTCTTTTTAACTTTTATTTTGAAATAATCATAGACTCACAGTAAGTTGCAAAAATATTAGAAGGGATTCTGTGTATCCTTCACCCAGCTTCTACCACTGGTGAGATACAGGTGTAGGCCAATACCAAAACCAGAAAGTTGACATTGATACATTACTCTCAACTAGACTCTAGACCTCATTTAGTTTCACCATTTAGGACTGCTTTTTGGATCTGTAGGAAGATCAATACTTTCTAAAAATATCTGAAGGCCTTTGCTTCTAAGTGCTTAATAATGAAATAAGGCCTTCAAACAATTTTTCCTAATATTAAATCCTATTAAAACTAGATACATAAAGCACTGTTAAAGCAAACAGTGAATCCTTACAGAAGTCCTGAAAGTAGGAGGGTATTGCTAGTAAATTTCATAATTCTTCCAGACATGTATGTTTGCCTTTGTTATTTCCATAAAACTCAATTAGTGGTCATTCAGAATATTCTAGCAGGATAATTTCTATCTTTACAAGTACTTAGATTCTTATAAAATGTGTTTTGTTCTTAGTAGCAAAGCTACTATTCTTAATAGAAATCCTCAAAAAGCTTAATCCATTGTTGACTATACTTTAGAAAAAGATAAATTATTAAGAGTAATTTTTTGCATCTTATGTAGAAAATGGTGCAAAAAGGAGTATGACCTTTAAAAAATGTCATGCATTTTTGGGTTATTTTAATTTAAATAGTGTTTGGGAAATATTTTAATTTAAATTTGAAACTTTTACAATCTTAACGTTTTGAAGTGTTGCAAATCTATTGCTAATATTCTGGCCATTTCAGGATGTTTTAATGCAGTAGGAATACCCACAATTAGGTAATCAGGACTTAAATGCTTTGGATTCCCTTTTAAAGTACTTTATATTTTTATTTTTTAAGGTACTTTTTGATGCACCAAAATAATCCCTTACATTAGCGCGTGAGTTTAGATTTAGTTGATATTTGACCATATCAGATAATTTAAAATAATTATATCTTATTTCGTAATGTCTCAAGATTCAGTAGCTAAAAAGTTTTTCAGTGAGAAAAGATGACAGAAAATTAACATCCATTTTCGTCCAGGTCACATTTCAGTTCTTAGAAAAAATGTGAGAAAGTTATATTGAAAATGTTACCTTTTATGAGAAACTGTTTTGCCATGGAGTGGATTCAGCTGAATAGTTGCAATCACTTCGTTTTTCTTAGTTGCTCCTCCCAACCAGCCATCATATGTATGTGTGTGTATGTGTGTGTGTGTGTTTTTAAGTAAACACCCGATTTTCCTTTTGATTTTCATCAAAAGGTTTCCAGTAAAATAGGAGGACGGTTTACCATATATTACAGTAAAATAAGAGTACAGGTTACTGCATCTCCTCTGTTCTATGTAATTAATTAAAAAGATGTTTAGCATACCTTTAACTTGGAGAGGGTTGTTTTGTTTAAAACTTGGTTATAAGGTTTTATTTTGGTTTATTTTGATTTTAAGGTTATCTGTAATTCTAAATATAGATCATCTGTTTTCCTGCCAGAATAACTCTTTTTCTAGTTTTATACACAATCTCCCCTAAATCCAAATAAATTCAGTTTAAGCTTTTTATTTACAAAACTTCTTCAGTAAACAATACTGTGGAATAAATCTCAGTACTTCTTAGTGCAGCAGTTCTCAACTCACACCCAGCGCTCTTTTGATAACAACCCTGTTAATGGTCCCTCTACTTCCCTGAAATGAAATTCAGAGGTAATGCAACCTACCCATTATACACATTATATTTTAAAGTTAACATAATGCTCTAACTGTAATAAAGAAGAAATCGATGAAAAAGGTATTGCAATGTATAAATGCACAGGCATGGCCACAAGAGAGGAGAGTGTGGAACAATTTTAGATGCTTGTCCCTGCGGGTAAATAGGATTCAACAGCTACACATGCAGAGTCGAGCTGAATTGTATCAGTGATTCCAGCAGCGTGAGCAATGCTGTTGCAGGTGATGTTTTCCAAACATCTTGGTAAGGTTATGAGTACTGCAAAGATCAATCTGCCCTTGATTTATCTTATTTAGTAGTTGCATTCTTAATTCATTGTATTTTAAAACTGCTCAAAAAATGTGTTTATAAATCCAAGAGAGAGTCTGAGGTCAGAAAATGATAAACCTTGTTGTTTGCACCCGGAGCATCTGGAGTTTAGTGGAGTATGAGGGAGTACTTAATCAGGGATTTACAACACAATGAAGGATGTCTAGTACTCTTGACCCATGCCAGGTGCAGCCCTCCAGTCTTTAAAACAAACAAAAAATGCCTCTGCAGATCTCTAGAGAGCCTCCAGGGACATCGCAAGTTCTAGAGAACCACTTGTATAAAATGTTGGAACGGGACTGATCCTCACATTATAATCTCTGTTGTGTCCAGTCCCTGCGGTTTACCCGTAAGGGGTCATACATTCAGAATATCCTCTTTGGGGGCGCCTGGGTGGCTCAGTTGGTTGAGCGTCCAACTTCAGCTCAGGTCATGATCTCACGGTCCGTGAGTTCGAGCCCCGCGTCGGGCTCTGTGCTGACAGCTCAGAGCCTGGAGCCTGTTTCGGATTCTGTGTCTCCCTCTCTCTGACCCTCCCCTGTTCATGGTGTGTCTCTCTCTGTCTCAAAAATAAATAAACGTTAAAAAAAAAAAAAGAAAAAGAAAAAACAGAATATCCTCTTTGCTGATGAGAAAAGGCACACTTCTTTAAAATTCTCTCTTTGACGGTCTCTGCAGAAGATGCTTTCAGAGTTGTACACCTCCTGCCAGAGCCAAGCTGGTTGCCTGGCTGTCCGACCTGTCTGCAGATTTCGTAGTTGTCTATGAAAGAATGGTGATAGGTTTGTGGTTTTACAGTGTGTATTTCTGTTCCCCCTTGCCCCTGTCCTACTGTAGTTTCTTTTAGACTTGTGTCTAGGTTTTTTTTTGGATTTGTTGTGCTGAATCCAACTTCTCCATCCACTTGGATACCGTTTTGGAAGAAAAGTAGCATCAGTGTCTTTAGGGATTAGATATTATGAATCTAAACGTAAATTCTTACTTGCCATGTATCAATCAATGGAAGTTTTAAAGTTAATGACTTATTTATGCTCTTAAATTAACTTTTATGACCTTTCAGTATTTGCTTACCTTAATGAGTCAATCCTTGTGTTGTTTTTCCTTTCTCTGTGGTAGAGATTAACCATTCCAAGCAGTTGCCCCAGAAGTTTTGCTGAGCTGTTACGTCAGTGTTGGGAAGCTGATGCCAAGGTATATAAATAAATATTCTTTTGGTCGTTGTTCAGAATTCTAAAATTTCACGTGTTTTCTTGGTTTTGAGTTTCTAAAACTTGGAGTAATAAGATTCCTTACAAAGCAAGCTGAATTGCTGCTTCTGTGAGTCTCGGATGGACTGTAAAGTCTTTCTGTTGATATCTGTTCATCTTGATCCTTAGAAACTCATTACTGGCTTTCTTACAGCATTCTGGCACTCTTGACTCAATGGAAAGAATTGCATTCCTTTGTTTTTAATCTCTAATAATAAGTATTGCACTTTCATGTTATAAAAATGGCTAGCACACAGTGCTCATTATATGCCAGGCACTGCTCCAAGCACTTTATGCACATTTGCTCATTTGTTCCTTAGAATACCTCTATGAAATAGGTTGTGTTATGACACTCATTTTACAGATGAAGGGTCAAGGCACACAGAAGGTAAGTAATGCTCAAGGCCACAGGTTAGTACATGGTGAGACTGGAGAAGGAACCCAAGCAGTCTGAACCAAAGACCAGGCAAAAGTAGCACTTCTAGAGAAACTAGATTCGTGATGTTTTTTAAGCTATCACAATAGAGTTGGAGACATTCCAGAATGTAGACTTTCATGTGGTTATCACATTTGAGCATGAAGGCCCATTTCCTTTCCCTGCAAAGATCATTTTAAAAGACTCTCACATACATACGGAAATATTTATAGATAAAATGATAGGCGAGTCTTGGAGTTGCTTCAAAATAAAGTGAAAGGAAATAGATGGTGGTGTAGATTAAACAAGATTGGCCATAGATAATTTTTGAAGCCACGTGATAGGTATATGGAGGTTTGTTACGTTGTTCTGAGTTTGTATATGTTTGTAATTTTTCATATTAAAAAGTTAGAAAGTAAAACAACATCACAGAAGAGAAAGACTCAAGAGAGGAACTAATCTTATAGTTCAAATTTGCCCACTCTGTCACTGAAATCTATTGCGAACTGACTTTTTTAAACAGATCTAAGACTTAAGAATGGAATTTCTTCCTTAATTTAAACTCCGTTCCAATCTGGCCCAGGAAGAATGCATGATGGTAACACAGTCTGTTCTATAGCATGTGTTTCTCTAGCGGGAATAATGCATAAACCACCGGTAAGTCTGAGAAACATGTTCGTGTAACACAGAATTCATGCTGAGTCATACCTGTTACCTAGCACGTCGTCCCACACCATCAAGTGAGAACAGCTCAACACCAAGTACAGTTTGCAGAGCAGCAAGGGACACAGATCTGTGAGGCACCTCCGCCCACGTGCTCCCTCGTGGCTGAATGGCCGTGCTTTGTCTTGGAGGAGTTTGTGGCTGGGTCTTCCGTGACTTGTACATGTCCCCTTGACCCTGGTAACCAGCAACCTCAATCTTCGCTTTCACTCCTGTTCATCAAACTATCTTCACCCTTTTTTAAAAGGAGAATCGTTTATTGACTTCGTAATGTTTTTTATTAACGAATTTAGGGGCGCCTGAGTGGCTCAGTTGGTTGAGTGTCCAGCTTCGGCTCAGGTCATGATCTCACGGTTCGTGAGTTTGAGCCCCGTGTCAGGCTCTGTGCTGACAGCTCAGAGCCTGGAGCCTGCTTCGAATTCTGTCTCCTTCTCTCTCTGCCCCTCCCTTGTGCTCTGTCTCTCAAAAATAAATTAAAAAATGTAAAACAAAAAAAAAAATTAATTAAAAAAAAGAATTTGACATTTAAAAAATTCTGTTAGTATTTTTATTTACTATGATTGTTTTTATTAGTATTCTGTGACAAAGCTGTATAGGTTTGGAATGGTCTGCCCCGCCTCTGTTCACAGAATATGGGGTTTTGAAGCACTAAGAGAAATGCCTGCACTTTGCAGCTAATCCAGTAGAAAATGTAAGCAGCTATTTGCAAGTTTGCTCTAGAACATATATATTTTTTTAATGCTATCATACCACCTTTTCCATACTCTACCAGTTACACGTCCATTGTGGCATATATAGTCATTTTGGTGGTATTTTTCTCTCTGATACTTAAATAAAAATTTTACCTGAAATTATTCGCATTGAATTCGATTAACACAACTAAATCTCTATAACTGCAATTATATCTCTGTATGCAAAGCAGGTTTTGAATTTCTTCATCGGAAGCTCCGTACTTCAGTAATTAAAATTCTAAGAATATACATTTTGGTGCATTAATGAAATGGTAGTGTAAACACCTAACACAGGAAGGACATCAGGCCCGGTGAAGCCATCAAGCTGGCATGTCTTTAACATGTAGCCAGCTTGCCCTTCTTCAGCATGAGAGGAGTCTTGTATTCTAGCCAGGTGGAGTATAAAGTTTAAGACTGATTTTTATTTCCTACATTCAAGGCATTTTATTCTGATACAACTAATACATTCCTTCTGTATTTCATTGTACATCCAGCTGCGGCCCATGCTTCCAGCTCTCATGGTTGATCTCCAGCCATACCTTCCACACATCCCTTCCCTGGGTGTGCCCTCCGGTTTTCTTTCTTCCTTTGATTACTTCAACATCAAGCCCTCCCTGACTATTCTGTTTACTGCAGCCCCTACTTGGTCCTCCTGTTCCTAAACCACAATCTGGGCTAAGGCCTTACCTTTTGCTGTTGTATTTTTTAAAATCTCTTTTCTGCCTAAGTGGACTGCTGTCTCTTTGAGGGCAAAGTGCTACCTTTGGCACCTTCCACACATTTAGTAAGTGGGTGCCCAATGTGTTAACTCAAGTAGTCAGACCAAGGCACACTTTAGTTCTCTGGCTAGAAGTCTGTAGCAATTCAGCCAGAAGTTGATGCCACTCCTGTGCACATATATAGAGCCATGACTGGTTACAAACCTTTCCTTTTTTCCCCAGCCTTTATGCTTTAAAGACATAGATTAAAAAAAATATTCAGCTCACCTGTAGAAAAATGTTCTTTTGCAATGAGGAGGCAAAAGAGAATACAAGAGAAAGCTATTAGGTAAATGTCAAGTCATGCCAATGGCTTACACCAGGTGCTCAAAGTAGTTTATCAAAGAAAAAAAGAAGTAAAGGTGGGTAGTTTCCAGTTCTAAACTGGCATTTCTAAATAAGAAAAGAATAAAGCCCGGAGTTTGATAGGAATAGCTTACTCTCGTGTGATAAAACATATTGAAAGGTTTAAGAGCCTTGCCCCTGATTTAGTAACTTGCTTCCCGTGTGACACTGGGCAATCCATATTTTTCTGAGTTTTTCCTTATCTACAAAATGGAGATAATAAATAATGTATATAAATGCTTAATAAATGGCCCTAGGTGTAGTTTTTTTAATGTAAGCAAAACCTACGTGAATACTAAAGGGAACGCAGGCCTGGGCCAAATACTGTATTCTGCAATCGGAATATCTATAAACCATCATCACCACAAAATTCTATATTGTTGTTGTTTTTCAAACATTCACTTTGATAATTTCCATCTAATTGTGTATTCTACCTATAAAATTAAGGTTTTTCTAGGGATACTTGTCACCTAATTACAAAAGAGTTTTACTTTATTTCAAGAATGATTAAATGGAGGGAAAAATATTCTTAGCCTCTCACTGCTTTTCCATGCAAAATGAAAATCCTGTATTATATAATTAGTTCCTGTGCAAACAATTAAAACATTTTTCCTTTTACAGCCTGACACGTGGTAGGAGAAATTAAAATAGGAATAAAGTTAA
Source organism: Felis catus (assembly GCF_018350175.1). Lineage (NCBI taxonomy): Eukaryota > Metazoa > Chordata > Mammalia > Carnivora > Felidae > Felis > Felis catus. The sequence goes on from NC_058375.1 coordinate 161,582,411, forward strand.
GACCGTATTTTTCAAATTTCCTACTTAAGGCATTTTCTTCTTTGCTTATTACAAGGCTTACCGTGTATCAGCGACACTTAGCTACTTAGGCCCTCTTCTTACACACACACATACAGGCACACACGCCCTTAAAATACAATGAAGGCAGAATTCAGAATGAATAGCCCAGTTTTATATTCCTGAGAAGTGGAAAAATTGTCTTTCTTAAGGTAGGAAGCACTCAAGTCCTAAGAGCAAGCCACCTCAACGTTGTTCCTTCTTGTTTTTGTGCTCCTAAATTAAAATGCATGTTTTAATTGCTGCAACTGTAATTTGCTCAGAAATGGTATAATTATGAGGCATGATGAAGACAGAATGTGCATCATCCTTTTGTTATCTTTCTCCATTTTTGTTTTAACCTTTTGTCTCAGCCTTGGCTAGAGTCTAAGGCAACAGACAAGTGTGGTTACCGCTAAAGAAATGCGCCGAACCGCCACTTTTTCAATTCCTAGTAAACTGTGCGTTAGAGCTTCCCGCTTCCGAAACTAGTTATGATGTGGAGTCAACACTGCAGACAATGAAGTCATAATGACTTTAAAATGGGGGGCTTTTTCTATCAGCAAGTGGCTGAGGAAATTTTAGTAGTTCTAACAGAGGAAGTAGATTCTCCCCCAACATTGTAAGAATGTTCAAACATACAGAAAAGTTGATTGAATTTTACGGTGAACACTGGTAGACCCAGACTCCACCATTACCTTTTACTAAACTTGCTGTATCACAAAGATTTTTAAAGGATTTAACTTTTCCCTTTTAGGACTCCTTAATCCTACCCAAAAGAGAATTCGTACTTTCCGTACCTAGAGAAAAACTGTAATTATTCCAGCCTTAGGCCACATGATAGAAAAATGACATGAGACTATTCTTATAATTTATTGAAAATAAGGAATATGGTTCCCTTAAACCTGAGTAGTCAGACAGTTGTAATAACTAAGTCAGGACATGGCATGCTATTTTATTTTGTTATGGTATGTCAAGCTTATTGTTTTGCTTGTGGATTTTCTCTTAAAGACCTACTTTCTTAAGTCCCAACAAGTTTATTATTTTCTCTTTTTCAGAAACGGCCATCTTTCAAGCAAATCATTTCAATTCTGGAGTCCATGTCAAATGATACTAGCCTTCCTGACCAGTGTAACTCATTCCTGCACAACAAGGCAGAGTGGAGGTAGGTAAGCCTTGCACCAAGTCATGGCCTCTGGCTTTAAAAGATCGGCCTCTGGCTTTAAAAGATCGGGTCCAGCTCCACTGAAGAAGAAAACCAGTGAACTTGATGACACTCTAGAGTTTTGTTTTTTATGTTAAAATTTTTTGGAGATCTAGTAAGCCCTCCATTGCATATGTCTAAGTATTTGGAAAGACTATTAAAATCATATCTCCTGAGACCGAAGACAGTTACCAGACATTTCTCTGTACCATACACTCTGTATTAGGAAGTCTTGGCATCTGTCCAGTGAGAAATAAAAATATTATTTGCCTAGGAGTTTGCAGAGTACTGGATCTGTTGATGGAGGAGGTAGGGAGACTATAAAAACACTTTTAAAAGAAAACTATTGATGCTATGAATCCTACTAAATTTTGTCAAGTGGAAAGCAAACTTAATAATGAGAGAATTGTAATGTGTGAGTGGAAGGAGCAAGCCCAGGATGAGACAGTTGAGCCAGGTCACGTGCTGCAGTTATATAAATAGCATGTTTGGGAGCTGACATTATTCCTCCCTGACTCAGCAGAGATTTAAGTAACTTATCTCTGCTCCTGATAGCCTTGGCGGTAACGTGACGCCTTACGCCACCTGCTGATGCCCAATGAATACTGCATGCACCTTGGAAACATGGAGTTGTTCACTCCTGTTCTTAGACGTTTCCTTGGGCTTTCTGTATGATTGTTTTAGAGTAACCTTATTGGTTTTTATTCTTTTGAAATCTCTATCTGAGGCCAGTGAGTTAAATCAGTTTTTATTTAGGGAAACAAAAGTCATACTCTGCTCGAATGTAGGTATGAGGGGGTTTCGTTCTGGACTTAAATAATTAACAAAACATGTAAGTTAATACTTGTTTCCTACAGTAAGAGACCAGCACAAATTAATCAGGTCACTCTTGTTTCAAATCCGTGTAAGGGATTACTCTAGTATAAAGGTCAACGCTGCACAAGACTCAGGAGACCCTTTGCACTCTGACCTCAGCAGCCTTACCATAAGAGCATAGTTCTGCCTCTTAACTTCTGGCTTTTAGTCCCTCAGTAGATGCATACTTCTTCCTTGTTCAGAGTCCTTGCAAATGCAGTTTCTTCTATATAAAACTCGTCCCTTTAGGCAGCATACCACCCTTGACACCCACATCCAGCTTGGCTCCTAGTCATCATTTAGATAGCAGCTGAAATAACGTGTATTTAAGGAAGTGTTTCTGACGCTAGATCAGATGAGGTTCTACTTTATGTGCCCTGAGAGCATCTCCTTTAGAACCTCTACTGCTATTGGAATTAATAAGTAATTCTGTAGTTTGCTGTTTTATCTGTACCTCTCTGGCTGAAATGTAAAAGGATCAGATAATCTCTTTTGTTCATTACTATACCCACAGCATCTAGAATGGGACTTGAACACAGCAGTTGCTCGATAAATATTTGGGGAGGGAAACACCATGGTGGCAGCGACAGTAAAAGACATTATGATATCATACAAGAGAATATAAATACGTAAGCTGATTTATTGACAGGTGTGTTTCTTACACTCACTCATTCACATACTCCAGAACCTCTGCCGAGGCAAGGCGCTCTTGTGCCGTGCCATGGTGATGAGCAGAACAGCCCTAGTGCATATGGAGTAGGGGGTCTAGCGTTGACTGACTATAGATGCACAAGCAACTTATTACTACTTTGATAAGAATTATGACAGAGAATTACTGGACATCTGAGAGTATGCACATGAAATCTAGTCTGACGAAATAATAAAAGGATTTCCTGAGGAGATGCTGTTTGATCTGTTATCCAAAAGACTAATGGGATTTTAAAATCAGTGTATTATAATAGCCTTGAGATATGATACTAAAACTATGCCAACAACATCAGAAAATAGGGGGACAGTTGGTAAATTTTCTATAGAAAAATGTAAAAACCTCCTTTTGGCAAAAGCAGTGCCCACCATAAACTTCCAGGACAAATGCCACACTGCCGTAACTTCTTTCCCCCTAGATGGTAGCTTGGCAGTTACGGAAGTTTTTGGTCTCAGGACTCCATTACGCTCTGAAAAATTATTGAGGACTACAAAGAGCTTCAGTTGCAGTGAGTTAGAGCTGTCAGTATTTACCACATTCAGAATTAGAACTGAGAAAAAATTTAAGTATGTAGCTCTTGATTCATTTAAGTAACAATAAATCCTGTCTCTGCACTCAGCCTGCGGCACTGGCACATATCGTGAAGCCTCTGGAAGGGTCTGTGCACTTGTGAGAGAATGAGAAAAGGCACGTCATGTCTTAATGTTGTTCTGAAAACCACTTTAATCTCTTCGATCCTTTGAAAAGCTCCCACGGGCCCCCAGATCACACTTGGAAGACTACGGTGGTAGACAGAGTTACTGCCTTTAAAATAACATTTTAATTATATCATTCTAAAGGACATGAAAGGCATTTCACAAAAGGAGAACTCAAATGGCCAATAAACATATGAAAATATTTAACCTCACGTACAATCAAGCAACTATAAGGGAACATAATTCATTTGCCAGATTGGCAAAAATCTACATCCTGAAAATATCCAGCATAATAAACTTTCTAGTACATTGCTGGTGAAACTACTACCTTTTTGGAGGACAGTCTGGCAGTATAGATCGGCTGCCTCCACCACTACCACTCCATTCCTGAGGAAATGAAAGGCTATACAAGAATGTACAGATACGCGCTTATCACAGCGTCATTTAGAATTGTAAATTAGAAAGGGCATAAGGTGCAATAGATTTTTGGTTTTTTGTGATTTTTATGGTTTTAACAACTGATGCTATCTCCATATACAGAATAGATGGAGCCATTTATGATAATACAGATCTGATAAATGACTTACAAATAGAGGCTAGGGTCCAGTATGATTAGAATGATTGCATTTTTTTGTACTATAAACATTTACGTTTAGATGGTATGTGTACCTAAAATTATCAAAAGGTCAGTGACACCAGTGGATAATTAAATTTGGGGAGAGTGTTTTGTATTTGGATAGCTTTATTTTCTACAAACCTGGATGGTTGAATAATAAATTTTTTTAAATGTCTGAAGATGAAAAGATGAGGGAAATAACATTGGTAATACATTAATGTGTTTTAGTAAAAAGCAAGCAGTTGCTTAGCTGGCTTCCTCCCTGGCTCTCTTTGAGAAACCAGTTGATCCTGAGAGCTGGTGAGAGAATATGTTTCTTTACCTGAACCCTTAAACCAGTCTAAGAAGTAGCAGGGCTGTTTTATCTGAACGTGGCAATTGGTTAAAACCAGAGGGAATAATATTAGAGTAACAACACACACAACTGCCATTTATTATATTCTCACCAGATGCTCGTACTTTATCTGGATTATCTTTTTTAATCCATACGGCAATCCTGACTTCTGTCACAGAGCAAAATGAGATGGATGGACATGTTAGGTCACCTGCCCAAGATTACACTAAGAGCCAGTACCAGAACCCACGTGGTCTGGTCCCACAGGCCTGCTGTGGTGCGCGCTCTGCGCAGCGCTGCTCCCGGACCGTGGCCGGCGCCATACTATCCGGTCATGACCATGCAGAGTTCGCTTGATTCCTTTGAGCAAAGAGAAATACGAGAGCGTGATTGTTCTAGGTTATGATCAAGGCAAAAACATCCCACTCTGTCCCACATACCAAAAAGAATCAAATGCTTTGTCACATCATCTGGATATTTCAAAGGGCAACACATTCAGACTGTCCTCTTTCTCCTGACTTTTGTCTTGTGTCTGAAACCACATGACTACTGTTGAAAGCATGTGTAGGAAATCTTGTGTTTCTGGGAAATGCTTGTTTTGTGGTAGAGCTTCCTTATACATAGACCAGATGAAACATTCTGTTTTAGAAAATTAAATGATTTTTATTACAATTCTAAATTTTATATTTTTTAGTTTTGTTTTTTGAGAGAGAGGGAGAGACAGAATCTTAGGCAGGCTGTATACCCAGCACAGAGACCGATGCAGGGCTCTATCTCACAACCATGAGATCATGACCTGAGCCGAAATCAGGAGCTGAACACTAAACCGAATGAGCTATCCAGTTGCCCCTTAAAATTCTTTTTAAAGCTAGGTTATTTAAAACCATATAAACTATGTTCTTTCCAGGGTGCCTGGGTGGCTCAGTCGGTTAAGCATATGACTCTGGTGCAGGTCATGATCTCGCAATTCGTGGGTTTGAGCCACATGTCAGGCTCTGTGCGGACAACTCAGAGCCTGGAGCCTGCTTCAGATTCTGTGTCTCCCTCTCTGTCTCTCTAAACATTAAAACAATTTTTTTAAGTGAACTATGTTCTTTCTTTTGATCTAATAGATGATAGGAAAGAAATCTACAGTCAGATAGTTCCTTGCTCATATCTTCAGCTTGTTTCTCCTACTATTGATTTATTAGCAATAACAGCCATGATCATTAAGAACAGGAAATGTGTCACCCTGTTGCTCATGTTTGCAATTTTCATTGCCCCACATAACTGCCTTGTAATCAGCACTGAGTGAGCTGTGTGGCGCTGTGAGGCATGTTCAGATCTGTGTCTCTTGGCGGAATACTTTGCTGATTGCATTCCTCCCTTGTGATTAGAACACCCCTCCGTGGCACACCTTGTTAAAAACAAGAAACGGGCATCTGGGTTGGTTAAGCGTCTGACTTCAGCTCAGGTCATGATCTCAAGGTTTGTGAATTCGAGCCCCACGTCGGGCTCTGTGCTGATAGCTCTGAGCCTGGAGCCTGCTTTGGATTCTGTGTCTCCCTCTCTCTCTGCCCCTTCCTCGCTCGCTCGCTCTCTCAAAAATAAACATTAAAATAAATAAAAACAAAAAACAGGGGCACCTGGGTGGCTCAGTGGGTTAGGCATCTGAGAATTTCAGCTCAGGTCATGATCTCACAGTTCATGGGTTTGAGCCCCAATGGGGCTCCGTGCTAACAGTGTGGAGCCTCCTTAGGATTCTCTGTCTCTCTCCTCCCTCTCTGCTCCGGCCCTGTTAGCACTCTGTCTCTCAAAAATACATAAACACATTAAAAACAATAAAACCAAAAAACAGATAAGGAAATTTAATCTTTGCAATCTGGATATTAGCACAAATCCTTTAATATATAACACTAATATTCATATTGTTTACTTACCATCATATATATAATATAGCTATTTTTACAAATTGACCTTGAAAAGATAATTACATTTCACTGCCTATTTTTGGCATGGGAAAAATTGATACTAGTGGAAGTCAACCTTAATTGGATTTGGGTTAAGAGAAAAACCATCATTTTCATCAACTAAAACACTTAAACTTTTAAAAACACCTATGTTTATAGAATAAGAAGGTTATACACATACATCAACAGATGCACTCAATGCAAAAGAATCCATTAACAACACGGGGAGCGGGGGGGGGGGGGGGGAGCGGGGTCGTTGCGTCCCTCATGGTACATAACTTCCCACACTCCCTGCAGAAGCGGGGCGCCTGGGGCAGGGAGTAGTGTTGGAAAGTGCTGAGCCTGAGGAGCCGGGTTGAGGAAGCAGATTTTACTCAGTGTTTGTTTTTCTGTGTCACAGCTTCCAGCTTACTTAACCATTGGTCTGTTTTCCAGAAGGTCTCAAACTCACAGTTGGCTCCCAGAGCTGAAACTTGAGATGAACCCTTGCCTAAATTACAAGTGAAATTAAACGTGCTGGCCGCTTACCCCTGACCAGAGTATCCGTGCGATCATTCTCTCGGGCAGGGGTGTGGTGTGGCCTGCTGGAGGCACTGCACAGACAGCAGCCCAGCTCCCCCTACCACCCGCCACAGAGTGCCCCCCTCTCTGCTGCCTCCTCTCCTCACCCTCTGACCCCTTCAGTTCCCCAAGATGGCTCACTTTCACTTTCTTTGTTACAAAAGTTTAACCTAAGGTTTCCCACGTTGATTTTTTTCCCTCAAATCTCCATTTGAAAAATAAACACACACTTATTTATGAATGGGCATAATCTTTTTGTCAGAAACATCAGGGATAAAATGTGGACTTGATGATAGTGATAATTCTGAAAGATTGCTGATTTTGGTGCCTTTCTTCAGGTAGTGTGACTGTTCTTATATTCTATAATTTTCAAATGACACCAATAAGAGGAATGGAGTGTCGACGGCAGGTGCTTTTACACTAACTTGCTAACTCCCTGGCTCTGAGGTTCTTTTCAGAACCTGACCAGAGAAGTCCAGTGTTGGACCCAAATCCAGACCCACCTCAGTAGCTGTTCCCTGTCTTAGATGTTGCCAAATAATACCTAGGACTTTTTTTTTTTATGTTTGTTTATTTATTTTGAAGAGAGAGAGAGAGAGAGAGAGGGAGAGAGAGAGAGAGAGAATGAATCCCAACCAGACTCCATGCTGTGGCAGCACTTACCAGCTAATAACCAGTCAGCTGTCTCCAGGCCTTTCAGAAGAAACTCAAGGGAAGGAACTTCCAGCTCTCAGAGCACAGTGACAGGCCTGAAGGAAGAAAATGGCTTGTACTGAGCCATGTCGTCAACAGTTCATTTTCTACAAAGGTTTCTATAACTGGACATATTCTAAGTAGTGAGGTTGATTGGCCTATAGAGACTAAGGAGAGAACTTTAAAAAAATTATTAGACTTCAAAAGAATCCTAGAGTTCATCTGATCCACACTTGTCGGATTATAAAAATTACCTGGGTTTTGAAAAAAAATTTTTTAATGTTTATTTAGCTTTGAGAGAGAGAGAGACAGAACGTGAGTGGGGGAGGAGCAGAGAGAGAGGGAGACACAGAATCCAAAGCAGGGTCCAGGCTCTGAGCTGTCAGCACAGAGCCCAACGCGGGGCTAGAACCCGCGAACCGTGAGATCATGACCTGAGCCGAAGTTGGACGCTTAACCGACTGAGCCACCCAGGAGCCCCGGGTCTTTTATTAAATAATGGAAATTCCTAGTCCCTACCCAGCCCTACTGAATCATAAGCTCTAAGGAAGGGTCCTAGGAATCTGTATTTTGTTGTGTATTTATTTGTTTTTTAAAAAGCTGCCCAGGTAGTTATTAGGATCAGGCAGTCTGGGGAACCCTGGTATAAGATAATCCTCACCCCCTACAACTGAGAAAACTAGGTCAGATTAATCAATTGATTGAGTTACCCAGTCAGGGAATTAGGCTAACCTGAATTCACCAGGGACAGGATGTTGATCACCCAACCTGAACATCATTTTCCCCATCTCTATATATGGGATTAGTACCGGTTTCTTGGGGCTGTTATGAGAATAAGATGAGACATTGTGTAATAGTGCTTTCTAAACTATAAAGGGCTAGTTTAATGTCAGCATTCATTAAACAGCTAAACCAGGACACCAGCTCCATAGCTTAGGCTCTACTCTCGTGGGTCTTCAGTACTTTGTTAGGAAGTATTTTGAGCTGATTTTTCCAGACTAGAAACTACCTATAGATTTTTAAGGATGTGACAGATTTCTTATTCTCTGATAGTTTCCTGTTTGGTTTAGAAGCACAAGTTTTGCCAGACTCACAGAAATAAAGGATCAGATTTATGGTTACCAGAGTTGGTGGTGGGGGCAAATAGGAGGAAGGTGACCAAAAGGTATAAACTTATACTGGGTGCCTCCGTCCGTTAAAGGTCCGACTCTTGGTTTCCGCTCAGGTCATACCTTACAAGTTCCTCAGTTCTTGGGATTCTCTCTCTCCCTCTCTCTCTGCCCCTCCCCCCACTTGCTTATGCACGCTCTCTCTCAAAATAAAAAAGATATAAACTTCTAGTTACAAGATAAATAAGTCCAAGGACTATAATGTGCAACATGATGACTACAGTCTAATGTATCACATGTATGAAAGTTGTTTAGAGAGTACATCTGGAGAGTTCTCATCACAAGAAAATTTTTTTTTCTTTTTTTGCTTTCTCTATATGAGATGATGGATGCTAACTAAATTTATAGTGGGCATCATTTCACAGTATGTGTAAGTCAAACTATTATGCAGTACACTGTAAACTTACACAGTGATATATGTCAATGATATCTCAATAAAACTGGCAAAAATCACAGTCTTGTATTCAGCCTTTCATTTTAGCCTTTTAAGTTTATTTTTGAGAGAGAGTGTGAGCAGGGGAGGGGCAGGGTAAGCGGGGTTGGGGGAGAGAACCCCAAGCAGACTCTGCACCGTCAGTGGAGAGCCCTACGTGAGGCTGGATCTCACCACCATGAGATCTTGACCTGAGCCAAAATCAAGAGTCAGAGTCTTAACGACTGTGCCACCCAGGCACCCCAGCCTTTCACTTTCATTACACATTCTGTTGGGCCACTAAGCATTTAATAACTCTTGAGCAAAGCTGAGACTTAAACCCAGTCATCCTGTGCAGGTGCGAAATTGAGGCAACTCTTGAGAGGCTGAAGAAACTAGAACGGGACCTCAGCTGTAAAGAGCAAGAGCTGAAAGAGCGGGAAAGACGTCTGAGGATGTGGGAGCAAAAGCTGACGGAGCAGTCCAACACCCCGGTGAGTGCTCCCCATGGGTGACTCGGCCCCCAGCTTAGAAGAGGCAGCATGGCGGCCCTCCCCTCCCCCACGGCCACCTCCCTCACTTCCTGCCTTATGCCTGCACGGTGAAGGGCCTGCGTTTACACTCAAGTAGCGCTCGGATCTCATTTCAATTAACAAAATGCCAGAAATTTAAAAGAAAAGCTTAGCCTATTTCTGGCCCTTTCTCTAAGTACTGTTATTCTGTCAGCGTGTTTGTATATTAGAATTACAAAAATAAAATGCAGTGTATTTTCGCACCATCTGTTAGATCCCCAGAACACGTGCCTAACGGCTGATTAACTCCATAGAGCCCATCAGGAATTAATAAGCGGAACGCCGAGGCAGCTCGCTGTCCAAGAGTCTCCATGTGGCAGAACTTAAGCAAGTTTTCCTTCTAAAAGAGAACAAACTTGGTGACATATCAACGACCAGCATTAATATTCCTTGCTCCATTTAGTGTTACAATCACTGCAGCAAAAGATTGGAAAAAGATGTCCCTTGTGACAAGCCTCTAATATTTACTACTTAAGAACTACCTTGTTTTTTCCCCAAGCTTTTTATTTAGAGGAAGATAAAAATTCTTCATAAGGATTTCACTATTTCTGTATTTAGCTTATATATTGACATGATATATTAAAGTCTAACCAAATTTCAGGATTCTTCCCTATTTTGAATGGTTTATCATTTCAGGAATTTAGTAGATCATTGGCTTTTTTGGTTTTTTTGATGGGTAAAATTTGTCCACTTTATATATTTTTTTCTACCGTTTATTCATTTTTTGATAGAGACAGAGAGTGAGTGGGGTGGGACAGAGAGAGAGGGAGACAGAATCTGAAGCAAGCTCCAGGCTCTGAACTAACATCACAGAGCCTGACGCAGGGCTCGAACTCATGGACCATGAGATCATGACCTGAGCTGAAGTCGGACGCTTAACCGACTGAGCCACCCAGGTGCCCCAATATTTGTCCACTTTGAAAACCAAGTAATGGTAAGATTAAAAGTAAAATTATGTATTTTAAATTCATTTTTGATAGTTGCTGCGGTAATTATACCCAAAAAATACTTACATGCTCTTCACTTGGTGATCTTCAAAAAGCTTTCCTATTTTTAAAAGCCTTAATCGCCATTAAGCAGCCAGTGCCCAGTTGCAGAGGATCTTCCAGTGTCTAAAGAATAACATAGTTTGCCTCCTTTTCCGGTTTATGTGGAAAAGCAACCTGGTATCCAAAAAAGGGAAATACAATGAAGTTAAGTATTTATTATCAGATTTAACTTTTTCCAAAATGACTCTGGCCATCCACGGACTTCCAAAGCAAGAACTGAATTGCTATACGTAAGACTGCCATGGGACATTAAAAAGGTACTACATTTTGTAAGTTCATTTGGCTCTCAAGAGGGAAGTCGAGTCTGGTTGAATTGGTATCAACAGGCGGACTCAGAAAGCATCACCCTAAGGGTCTGCAGGGAGCACGGCTTCTCCCAGAGCTGAGGAGAGGCAGACACATGGCTGTCTTCTGAAGGCTGAGAGGCGTTTTTTTTTTTTTTTTTAAGTACATTGAAATCTTAAGCTATAAAGCACTGCATGGCTTGACTCTTTCTAAATGTAGCATTGTAAGAAAAAACTTTAAACTACCTATTACAGTATGCTTTAGAAGCTTTCTTTGGTTTATCGGCATTAGTTTTGCTAAGAAATCATGGGCTGCCTTGCACACATTATTGCTATTAGTAACATAGTTGTGTAATAAATAATGAAACAGTAGGAGTGCTCAGTAGGTTGTATGCTTGCGTTTTAACTCCAGAAAACTTTCTGTAAAGGAACCGCTCTGAAGGCTACCATCTAACAATGGACAGCATGAAGCATGATCTCAGAGTTTCTTCTTCTTTTTTTTTTTCTTTTTTTTTTCTTTTTTTTTTACCTATGAGGGCTAAGTTTTCTTTCTTACAGTACTTGCTTTTAATGTCTCTTCTGCTTAGAGCTCATATTTCTGAAGGAAAGAAAGTTTGTGCTCAGGTATTTTCTAAGTGGGTATTTTCTTTTATCCTCACATCAGTTTCTAGTTGACTTTAAATGAGGTTTCTGAGAGAAAGATGAAATAAACCTTTTAAAAAGGAAGTGGCTGGAGGTTTAGGTTTTCTGTCTGTAGCCTCATCTTAATTATAAAAGTTTAACATTTATGTAACTTCATAAAAACTAGTATTATTGGATTTGTTTCAAGGAGGGACACCATTTACTTTCCTGAAATTAAAACATTAGTTGAAGATATTTGGGAAGACGAATTCTCCCATACAGAAATACAGACAGTGTTTGTTTTTTAATTATTGTTGCAGCTTGATGTAAAAATTTGATTTCTCTTAAACATCAAAGCTTATTTGAGAGACATCTGTTGAGAAGGCGAGGAGAAAGCTCTCTAAAGAGAATCTAACAATTGAAAACAAATTTGAGAAGCTGCAAAGTTTGGCTGCAAGGAAAATAATATCCTGTTTCCAGTGTTAAAGGATCTAGCACAATTTTTTCCTTCTTCATAACTGTATTTTTTAGCTGAAGCATGTGAAGTTCTTATTGATGTAACAACTCTGGAAATCTTTTCCTAATAGAGTAAGATATTTTTTAAAAGCCCAACTCCAGGGGGTGCCTGGTTGGCTCAGTCAGTAGAGCATCTGACTCTTGATCTCAGGGTCGTGAGTTTGAGCCCCGTGTAGGGTGTAGAGATTACTTAAAAAAATAAAACTTAAAAAAAAAAAAAAAAAGAACCTCAACTCCAACTTCAGTTTAAAAATTAGGAAACTGGCCCTAAAAACCATATTTATACCCAGGATGTAAAGGTCATCCCATGTTATTTGTGCACTATTTATCATAAATTTACCCATATTTGAACACCACCAAAAATATAAGCCTTAATTTGCTTATTTGTCAAAAGAAGAGGCAGTAACACTTTTCAGATCCTGACAGACTCCTGAAATGAATAAGACCAGCATTTATGGGAATAGGTTAGTTGTTCAAAATCATGATGTAAGGTAGAAAATACAGGTCTACCACTGTGAGAGGGGGAATTCCTAGAAAAAAGAGTTCTACTACAAGAAGGGCACTTAGAGAATAGAGCAAAAGGTAACAGTCTAAATTAGTACTAATTTTCTCTCCCCCAGATTTTCATATGTATTTATGTCCTTAAGTATTAGAGACAGATCTAGAATTTGTTCACTAAGTGAATTAATTATTTCATAAGTCAAGTAACTAGGTTTCTATCTGGTTGTAATAAATAATAAGCGGAAACTACTGAATCCTAGAATCCTTTTTAATTTAGAGTCAGATGGTAATCTAGATAGAAAGGAGATTAATGGCCCAGATTTCTGTAGAAGGGTATTGACTACTGAACTGTCTTTATGCTTCCTCTGAACTTGATCCTTTGGTACAAGGTTCCTTCATTTTTTACTTGAGATTTAATCTCTACTTAATTTCTTTTTAATTTAATATTTAACGTTTCTGTGTGAAAGTGAAATTGGAAAAAATTAAGAGAGATCCTAAAAACTGTCTTAAGCGAAATGAGGGCTTAAAACTTGCAACTTCCTTCCCATTTGAAATCTGGCCTGCTGTGGCGCTCTGCAAACTTTTGGTTGTGGTTTACTCTGTCATTTATAAATTATGGCAAATATGCTGGAGCCAAACCTGCCATTAAATACGTTTTTACAGGATCCCCTACATTCGTTTATTTCACTAATCATTTACCTTCTGTGCAGCACCCACTAATTTTGTGGTATCTGTTTCCTTTATTTAAATTGGTCCTAATTTCTCTTTTTGCTTCTGTCCTTTCTTCCCTCACGATAGCTTCTCTTGCCTCTTGCTGCAAGAATGTCTGAGGAGTCTTACTTTGAATCTAAGACAGAGGAGTCAAACAGTGCAGAGATGTCATGTCAGATCACAGCAACAAGTAACGGGGAGGGCCATGGCATGAACCAAAGTCTGCAGGCCATGATGCTGATGGGCTTTGGGGATATCTTCTCAATGAACAAAGCAGGAGCTGTGCTGCATTCTGGGATGCAGATAAACATGCAAGCCAAGCAGAATTCTTCCAAAACCACATCTAAGAGGAGGGGGAAGAAGGTCAACATGGCCCTGGGGTTCAGTGATTTTGACTTGTCAGAAGGTGACGATGATGATGATGATGATGATGACGGTGATGAGGAGGATAATGACATGGATAATAATAGTGAATGAAAGCAGACAGCAAAGTAAGAAAATTGGAAATGTTCGGCAAACCAAAAGAAACTTGCTACTCAGTCTGTACGAAAACCAATAAGGAGGTAGAAAAGTAAGCACGGAATTTTTAAGCCAATCACATTTCTATGACAGTCATTTCTTTAATGATTTTACTTTTTTTTTTTCCTGCTTACAGAAAAATGGGGGTGTGGGGGAGGGTTAAGCCAGAAAGGTATATTTAATGAGTCAGCAAATGTGGTGCCTGATTATAGAAATTTGTGACTCTATCATACAATATAGTATTTTTCACAACTAATTATATTCTGGCTTTTTTTTTCCAAGCAAATACTTTATACTTTGATTTGATTTCATTTATTTAATTGCTTAAGAAAACTTACATTTTGAAAAAGCACTCTTAACTCCTAATTCTTCTTAGACACTGATTTTCTTGTAACACACTACATTTCTTTTTCTTCTGGCAATATGCTGTGCTGTCAGAAATAATTGAGAGTGACTACAAAATCCAACAATAAAAAAATTGAGATGAAAGGCGGCGATCACAAATACTTCAGAAATACCTAAATGCCAAGAATTTTCAATACTTAATAGCACAACTACTCACAGTAAAACCTGAGAGATGTTCTTAGTAGTATACTGGAAGAAGAAATACTCTAATTTGAAACCAACAGCAGATGTTGCGGGCTTTCATGCCAGTGCTAGCCCTGGAAGCTTCTGAACAACACATGATCATCTGAGGCGTAGTTTATAAAAGAAGGGTATGGTCTTAAAGGGAAACTTACAGGCAGGGCAGCTCAAGTGCTAATACAGACCTGCTCTGCGCTGCCAGTAAGGATATACGCATGTTCTTTTTCCACAGGGGCATGATCATTCTGGGTTCTAAATATATGCAGAGATGTTTTAAAGAGGGAACTAAATATATAAAGGGAAGAGCGAAGGTAAATTATATCTACTGAGACAGACGTGGAGGATGAAGGGTCCTTTTTAATTCAGATCCAGCCTCCCAGAGTGTTTTGGGTTTTTTTTTTTTTGACCTGGATTGAGCCACACTGGTGATAAATGGAAGTGAATGTAGGTGCCGTCTGAAAACCTGGTTCTCCAGAGAGAGGTTCTCAGGATGTTATCACGTTTGTCAAAGCTATAAAACACTGTTTGAAAAAAACAAAACAAACTACAAAACATTTGTAGTCCTATATATACAAGAAAGGCAAAAGAATAAAAACTTTTTTCAGCCTATTTTGGAAAGAAGGGCCATTCATTTGACTGTTAAACTAAAACACTTTTGGTAGTTCTTTTTATGGGGAATTTAAGAAAGGATATCATCATAGATATTATCTAATACTATTTCCAAGTATACTCAATCAGGAAAAGTCTCTGGAAATTTGAAGCATGACAGGCTTCTAATCCCTATTGACAGCTGAAAAATACCACAAAATGATCAGTACACTGTGCCAGCTTTATTTGGAGAAAAATAACTATTAAAATGTCCTGGGGGTGTGAAATGCAGAACAGTCTATATGCCACGGTGATAAAGAGAAGGATGTGTAGTCAAATTATGATTCAAAACTGCCATGTAATCTGTTAGAAATTATTTAACCTGCGTATCTGTCTGCTCATTGTTGCCATGGGAATGGTAACAGTACCCACTTCAAAGGATTGCTGAAGGGATTAAATGAAATAATACATGTAAAGCACTTAACACAGAACCAGGCCCATGGGAAGTGGTCAGTTAACTTTAGCAAGTCTTTATTATGCCAGTGAAAAATAAGTGGTTACAGTAACCTGGAAAACTAAACTATCAACTTCAAGTAATACTTATTGAGTAGTAGGCGATGAAAGTTAAAGTAAACAGCTTTCGGGAAAGATGAAGAAAGCATTCTTAGAACGTAAACTATATAAACAAATTTAACCTGGTGTTCTTTGAAGACTACGTACCCGAGGGGTTTGCAGGCCCTGCTACCACCCATAGACTAAGTAAAAACAGAATAGGTAAGTCTTTCCCCTGGGAGATGGGTTCCCTCCATACCCAATCCAGTACACCTTCTGTCTATGCAGCCATTCACAGATGCACACTACACAGTGCTGCCGGCAAACAGGCACAGACCTCAACAGGTGTCCTGTCCGTGCGCAGACGTAAGAGGAGCACTCCTTGACTCAAGCTGAGCCCCTCAAGCTGAACATCTGGGAGCCAAGCAGAGGGGTGGTTTTCAACTCTTGACTTCCCAGCATGCCCTGGGGGCACTGTAGTCCAGCAACCTGGAGGAGAGAATCAAGGAGCAAGTAGTTAAAAATTTTTTTTAATGTTTATTTATTTTTGAGAGAGAGAGAGGGAGACAGAATGCGAGTAGGTTGGGGGGGAGAGAGAGAGAGGGAGACACAGAATCCGAAGCAGGCTCCAGGCTCCGAGCTGTCAGCACAGAGCCCGACGTGGGACTCGAACTCACAAGCTGTGAGATCATGACCTGAGCTGAAGTCGGACGCTCAACCGACTGAGCCACCCAGGTGCCCCAAGTAGGAAGTAGTTTAAAAGCCTCTTGCACATCTTTCTAGAGAAAGATAAAGTCATTCATTCCACAGATATTCATTGAGCCCCTTCTCTGTGCCAGGGACTGTTCCAGGGACCAGCTAGCGGGAGACCCTGGTGCTCATGGAGCACACCTGCTAGTGAGCAGAGATCCTGACAGTAAACAAAACAAGTGGGTTCTATAGTACGTAAACACTTGTTAAGTGCATGCTGGAAAACGGAGCAGGGAAAGAAGATGACACACGCGGAGGAATGTTGTGGGTTTTCAAGTGTGGTCGGACAAGGCCTCGCTGATCAGGGAATGTCTGTGGGCTAATTTTGAGATCTGCACACTTTATGTAAGAATGTAAACCCTGCCTCTCATTCAAGAATCCTCATCAACAAATTTAGAACATATAAACAGAACGAAACTGACATTTTTTTCTTAATTTACATATAAATCTATCGTAATTACACATAAAGTTTCGGTGCATTAATAGAAGCAGCCAAATAGGGCTAGAAGAGAAAGGTAATAGGACTCTACTCAGACCTAGGGGTTACCATTAGGGAATATCTCCCTGATCTCTCCACTGCTGTCATCTTCCTCACCAGTATTCAGGGATTTAGGGTACAGCAGAATTGAAAACTTCAGTGATAAGCTTGACATTATTCTCCACCTGGAATTGTATTTTATTATAGGTAATTATCATACAGCATTACTTTATGTTTCAGATAAGTCCCTTTCTAGGGTTTTGAACATCCCTCAAGTCTAAATCCTATAAACAAAATTTTAAAGTGGTCTCACTCTATCTGTGAAGATTATTTAGAAGACTTTAGACTCGTACTACTTTTCAAAGGAACTGTTTATTATGCACATTTTCTAATGATGTTAATTGTACAGCTTCTAATTCACTTTTCAAATCAGTTTTTCAAATGGCAAATTGTTGATGTTGGATTTATTTCCAATTACTTGACTTACAAAAGTGTATACTTATAAAGAAACACTAAGAAATTTAAAGATTCACAAAAATAATTGAAACTCTAAATTGTCATAATTTTCAGAGTCCTACAACTGAAAATATAATTACTCTTTTTCATCTTTTTCTATATTCATAAAGTTGACGATCTAGAATTTGATGACTGTCTACCAGCCATTCTCGTCTTGGGCACCTAATGATGTTTGGAGGGGTGGGGGGAGGCTGGAGAATATTTTTGGTTGTCACAGTGACTGGGGTGTATTTAATGCCCAGTGCCAAAAATGGTAACATCCTGCATGCCAGGGACAGTCCCACCCAATAAAGAATTCCATTTACCAATAGCATTGTCCCTTTCCCCTTTAAGAAACTTGCTAAACCTGGCAGTTTTACAGTTCTGTATCAAATTTTTCTCCCTCAAACAAAATTGCTCAAGTCAAAAGATGCATTTCTAAAATTACAACTACTGTACAATCTATGGTTTATAGGTTTGTGGCATTTATCTTAAATCCTCCCTTGTGGAAATGGTTTCTTTCCCCTTAAGAATGCTGGTGGAAACTTTATAACAGCAAAATTTACCTAGGGTGGGGGTTGGTGTCACTCTGTTACACTAATTCCAAAATAAGTAAAAAAGGAAAACATCAGTGAGGGAGCTATAGTTCTTCAAAGCAGCCAGGTTAATTTAAAAGGGCTGTGTGTGTGTGTGTGTGTGTGTGTGTGTGTGTGTGTTAAGTAAAATCACATTTTAATATTTTACATTAATAACCAATGGGAAGAGTTGAAGACACATAGGACACTTGTTTTGGATCCTCTGGAAATGTTGAGGGCCAGTTTTTAGCCAGTGATGTTTAACATGCAGCAAATCTGTTAGATTTTAACACCAGCTGAGTTAATTCAAAATTGATTCCCATTAAAATCAAGGAATCAGACGTAAGATTTGGGAGAGATCCAGAATGACTTCTCCTAGAACTATGATGTACATAACTATCTTTCAGAGTTTTCATTGGAGTAGTTAAGAATTTCATGAAAGATCATTTTAAAAGCTATTCTGAGTTAAATATTGAGACTTTTTTGGTTTTTGATACGCTAGACTTGTTGCAGCATTTGAAAACTAGCACATTCTCACTCTACCACATATGAGAGAGCATAATTTTTCTATAATCAGGCACCTTTTGCTGCTTTTGAGTAAGACTGTTTTCCTGTTTAGACTTTAAGCGTTGCCAGAAAGAACAATCTGTTCTGTTCTTTCGATTGTGGCCCAGCCTGATAGCTGTAGCATTTCTGTGATGAAAAAGGAGCGTGTACCTGAAGGGCTAGCTAGCCATGTTCGTTTATGCTTCAACTATCAGTTGCACACTACTGCCTATGAGGAGCTTTCTGGCATGTGATTATTGACTTTAAAACTAGTGTTTCAAGCACCTACATTAATTATTTTATATTGTGTGCAGAACAGTTTAACTTTTAATGTCAGATACAATACACTGCACATATTGCTTTTGCACTTTTAGAAATTTTGTACTAAATAATAGGAAATATTTATATTCTTTGAGTGTGAGCTTTGAATAGATGGCATTATCACTTTTTTTTTTTAACAAAACCTTTTTCTCAACTATTCTGTTGCAATGTTATTCTGAGCAAATCCTATGCCAAATATCTTGTATAATGTTTGTATGGGAGATTACATATCACTCGTGTGTGGTAAGACTACTCAGTTATTGATTTCATAGTTGGAATTTGATATTCCAGCACAAGTCCACAATGTATTCAGAAATCCAAGTTGGTGTCATACATTTCATTTTGATGTGAACTTTTCTTTGCTTTTTTCTTTGTTTTAAGACTCCATTTTGCAATAAACGTTTTGACAGTAAATCCCTTTGTTATGTGTTGCTGTGTATATCAGATCTTTGTTAGGTGGGATTTCCCAACATCCTTGGAAGGAATCACGGTCACACGCATGCACATGAATGTGAGCTTTTCTCTCCTGAAATCAGTTGAGTGTAAATAATGAATTTGTAAAGTGACGGGGCAGTCACGAGGTGGATTTTTTCTTATCCTCAAAAGAACAAAAGGCTTAGAACTCATGCTACAGCAGATACACTGACATGCTAAGAAGGTACAGAAAGCATCAAGGAAATGGTAAACCACTATGTGGCTAGAGATCATTAACTCTTACCCCCATCTTGCCAAATTCAAACCGTCTTGAAGCAGTGTCTGGCTCCAGCCTTCCTATCACTGATCTCTGCAAGCCTTGTGCAAGAATCCTGCCAGAGTGATTATCAAACTGAATCTATGCCTTTCCCTTGGCGTCCTCTTGACGAGCCACTCTAGGAGGGCAAGAGAACTCTTCCCCTCTCCTTTTGACCTTAAAACCAAATATGATGGGTTTTGATTAGTTGTTTCATTTACAACCTTTATTCAAGAAATACTTAACGATTTTGCTTAGCACAACATTTGGGAATTGTATAAAAATCAAACCACCACATATCCCCCCACTCCCTATAGAGGCCAACCTTGATGCAGGGAAAGAGTTCCGTAAAGTCAGTCTGTTGTGCCTTGAACTCATCAAAAAAGTTCCTTATTTCACATTTGTTTCCGTGATGGGAAAAGGGAATGACATGTTCCTGCAGCTGTATTCAGCTGCCCCATGAACAAATAAAATGTCATGTATATTCTTTGGTCAAATTCAGTTTTAGATTTTTCTTCCTCAAGTCATTTTCCTTTCTGCATTACTGAAGCAGGTGAGTGCATGTGAAGATCCCTACCTATATCCAGTATCTCAGAGGAGGAGAGGGGCAATCCTGAGGGAACTGGGGTACATGGGGGGTAGCAGAGTATATACAGACCGGTTGTGATTTATGCCCTTACAACTCAGCTAGAACACTCAAACTGTACACAATCAAATATATTGTAACTTGTGGGTTTACAACAAAAATTCTGATTGGCTCCCTAGAGATTTTTAATCATCGCCAGAGAGAATTTAGGCATTTTAAGCAAAGATGTTAAGCATTTCCCCTTTATCCTCCAATATACACATGCTGCATCCAGTGCTCCAGTAAGGCAAACATGCCATGCCCCCCTTCCCTCCTGTCCCCAACACCAGTGCCAGTGTCTGGCCTTCCTGCTTCTCCTCAAGTAGAATCACATCTCTGTTCTTTGTGCCCTAGAGTACCCAGCTCAAGCCACCATGCCTTCCATCCCCATCTTGGTCTATGAAACCCTCCCTCCCTTTTCCCTGGTATACCTGCACACATTGAATTCTCTATCAGAGGATTCAGCATTTTAGTAAATGCACCTTGCAGCTGGATTCATTCAACAAAATGGTTCAACAAAGATTTACCAAGTATTGTACGCCAGGCACTCTGCTAGGCTCTGAGTGAGCCAACACGAAGGTAGCCTTAAACTCCATCTATAATCCGTATCTGTTTCACCCCCAATTAAATTAAAAGCTCCTTAAAGGGAGGAGCATACCTTTCCTAGTATGGTTTTGAGCATGTGAGTTCAAAATATTTGCAGATTAGAAACTCACCCACCTTCCGATTTTTACACTAATAGTAAAAGCAACCAGATTCAACTTTTTCAATTCATTCACAAAAAAAAAAAAAAAAAAAAAAAAATGTTGTTTGTAACAAAGGTTGAAAGGCACTGCCATGTTACCTTACAAGCAATCCAACCATGCTGGCAAGTTAAGTTAGTTAAAGCTAAAGGGTATGGCAAACTCTAATTCAAGACACAGGACGGACACAATTTTTTTTTCAAATTATGTAGGCGTTTATCATTTAGTCTATTGCCATGGGCATATACTGAAGCAAGTTGCTCTTTGGCTTTGAAAATGATGCAGGCCAAAGTCCTTTTGCAAAGTCTTTCATGTCTACATCTGAAAAGGAGAGAGGTTAGTGGTTTTCATTAGAGCAAACTCTGCAATGTGGGTTTCTTGGGACGACAGTTCCAGTTTCACCCGTCCTTCTTCATCCATGGATCCTAATATTTCCTTTTAAAAATATAATGCAAGTGAGTCATTTGGCTAACCACTTAGAAATTCCCCTGTAAGCAGCAGCATATATGGATGCCTGGCTGGCTCAGTTCGTAGAGCAGGCAATTCCTAATCTTGGGATTTTGAGTTCAAGCCCCACATTGGGTGTAGATATTACTTAAAAAAAATAAAGTCTTTTCATCTTGGTAAACTACCCCAACAGTGTGAAGTTAGAATTCCATCAGGGTGATGCCAGGTTCCATTTGAAATTTATTTGCAACCTGCTTGGGCACAGAAGCCGTTGTCTCCACAAACACTGGTGTGGTTGAACTGACAGTTAATGTGTTGTGACCTGGAGTTCACCGTTAAAAGGGTCACCCAACCAAAGTCCTGGAGTTTATTTGGTTATTAATATGATTGTTGGCACATCCTATGCAATATATCTAAATTGAATTATGGTATCAGATAAAATTATAGATGGGATTAAAGCTTGTGTATCGTCCATTATCATGTGTAATCAATAAACGATTTAATATTCTCTTCAAAAAAATTAAAAAAAAAAAAAAAAGCAGCAGCAGCATAAAGGTCATCTGATTACCAAAATGTTGCTTCAGAATTTAATGAACAATCCGATGATCCTCATGCTGAGTGGGAATTCCAAGGGAGGCTCTGGTGTCTGGCAAATGTCAAAAGCTCCTGGACTGTCAAACCCTATTGTGGGAGGGAAGTCTACTCTTGGTGTGCCAAGTACCGAGAGAGGACAGTCTCAAGATCTACAGCCCCTGCTGCCACAGCTCACCAAGTGCAATGAATTGTTACTGACAAGCTGGTGCCCGGGATTGGCTTCTGTGGGTAAATGCTTGGAGCGATGAGAAATTCCCCTCAAGGTCAGGAGAACTGCTTGCCATTCAACCTAACCTGCCAAGGAAGAAACCGAGCCAGAGCAGCGGCCGAAAGCTAAAATAGGGGAGACAAGAGATGAGCCAAAAAGACAATGATAATATTACTTTTGTTTTTCACTGCATTCGTATTTCCCATGCAGCTGCTGCCTTCCTTTGAGATTGGCTCATGGACTGAAGATGACGTGGTAAGCGGCTTCTGTTAATGCCTCCTTTGACCTGGGCAGGTATTTCAGACATTGGTCCACAAGTTACAGATGCAGCTGGAGGGGTCGGGGCCTTAAGAAAATCTAACTAGGAGAAGGTGACAAATTCCTTGTTTTTCTATTTTTAATGCAGTAATGATTTAAAATAAGGCCTCAAGAGCAAGGCAAGTATCTCTTCAAATCTTACAAGAGGATTCCACCTCCCTATTTGCTCTGAAAGGTATTCCAGAATACTATAATGAATACCAATGGCAAAGTTAAAGGAGTGATCCAGGATACCAAATGAACAAACGTGAAAACAGTTTGATCTTAAGTTTTCCTAAAACACCAGGGATGGACTGGAACCACAGTGGAGAAAGATCTGGGAAAGGCAGCTCTAGACTGGGATTCCGATGAACGGGGTTTCCTTCCTACCTTAGGCCTGTTTGAAAGTGACGGGTGCGTCTGTCCTCTGGCCTTTCCCAGGAAGAACGGAGGCAAGCTCCCAGACATCCTCTGCAGCTGCAGCCAGAGGAGGAGGGCAGATTACTTAAGTCCAGAGGAAGTTCTATGCCTTACACTTGGGTAGAGACCCTAAGGCACAATCCTTCTTAGCCTGTTGCGTCTCTGTATTTGCTTCTTTAGTGAAAAGTCTGGAGAATTCTTGATCAGAGACCTCAGGGGCTTATACTCGTCCAGGTCCATTTTATAGGCTCAAGTCCCATTAAATGAAAAAGAAAAACAGCTGTAATGCCAGCCTTAGCAAGCCCTCACCCCAGAGAACAGACCAGATGCCACAGTGTACAAATTCACTGCTAGAAACTCTTAGGAAGGTCTGTTTACCTACCTCAACCTGGTTTCTGGACTGGGGCGTTTTCCTCCCTGCCCACCATGCTCTGGTGAAGTAAAACTGCTTTCAACATTAGCTAACCTCTTCGGCTTCTATAGGGTGAGGAAACTTGGCACCACTTGCCTCTACTTCTTCCCATTCACTGGGCCTCGTTGTTGGTAAAGTTCCCACCAGCCCTGATTGTTAACAAGGAAAAAGAACTTAGGATCTATTCATGGGTCTGGATATAATCCCTTTATCCCCAGCTGGAAAGTTGGCCCATCTCATTTGAGAAGAAATTTTTTAAAAAGCACTGAGCTCTAACAGTTATTTTTAGTCTTTGCTCTGAGGTCGAGTGGTTTTCAAGCCATGTAAGTAAAATCCCAGGGTCAAGGGCCCCCCAGAGAATTGCTGGGACTGGGTCTGGCCTCCCTTCTATGTGAGAGGCTACCAGTAAACACGTGCCAAGTGATATTCAAGGACGGAGGGTCACTGGGTCCAACTTCATTCTATACAGGAAGCTCTGTGCTTTAACTTGTCTTGGGCCACAGAGCTACTTCCTGACCAGGCCTAAGACATAGCATATTCCGCCCACTTCTCTGTCCACTGCCGTGTGGTCCCTGCTCCGCATACAATTCCTGGGTAAACCAGTACCCCTCAGTAGCTCCGGGGATGACCAGCACATAAAGAGAAAAGTCATTATAAGTTAAGAACCTTCTTGAAGGCTTTTTTTAAATCTCCCAAATAAAAAGCAAAACCCACATTTCCTCAAGTATCCCAAGATGTCCACAGGGAGGGGTATCTCCAATTTGAGAGCTTGATGTTTTAAATCCATAAAGAGAATGTCTTTCATTTTACCTTGGTGGTTGAGCCAAAACTTACATTGCACAACTACAGATATTTTAATCTATCGAAAAGTGTGTTTTACTGTGAAGTCAGGCCACTGACCGTGTGTGAATCTTCAAATCCATATGTGTCCTCTCTTTCACAGTATTTTTGGGTTCAGCAGCTCGTCAGAAAAGGCAAGTAGAATAACTTACCTTCTTAATTCATGCAGTTAACTTTGCTCAGGGCATGGTCTCATCTCATTTTGTTCTGCCTTCTAATCCCTTCCTTCAGGGGACTCTTCCGAAGAGATGAGCATATATGCAAGCTTGTTTAAGGAAAACAACATTACAGGAAAGCGACTGCTTCTTCTGGAGGAAGAAGACTTGAAGGACATGGGCATTGTCTCCAAGGGGCACATCATCCACCTGAAGGTACCTCAGAGAGGGAGGACAGTTGGTTGACAATCTTTACTGAGCACCTACTATGTAGCAGACCTTGTGTCATGTCAGAGGCTGAGGATACACACGCGAGTGCAATCGGCTGTTACGGTACTGACATACTCCCATACCAGCTGATAATTAGCCTCTGCTCCCATGGGACCCCCACTCCCTCCTCATAATCCAACCCAGCACAGCAGAAGTCACCTAGATACACCTGAATATCACTCCATGCCCTCAGGAAGTCCCCAGTTCAGTGGAGAAGACAGGGATTGATCATGCAATCGTGATAAAAAGACAGCTGTAGGAAATGCCACAAAAGAGAAGTGAGGTTGAGATGAGGAAAGTCTTTTGCAAAGAAGTTGTGAAGGAGCTGAGAGCCTAAAGACAAGCAGGTGTGAACCAGGGGAAGGGGATACAGGGGAGGAGGTGTTCTGAAAGGGAAGGCACCGCCAGTGGCAAGGCTGTGGTGTGAGAGGCAGCTTAGTGGGCCGGGAGGCCCTGGAGCCGTGTTTGTCCGGTGCCTGCAGACCCGCCGTCCACCTGGGGAGACAGCTGGTGATTCCCTTAAAGGCCAGAGAGGCTGGCTGCCCATTAGGAATCCCTAAGGATGCTGGGCCTGTGCAGAGTGAAAGCTAAGCCACTGTAGTACCTAACCTCACGGGAATGTGTGTTCAGTTTGCAGGGTTTGTAATTTTGACCCGGAACGGACACACCACGTGTGTATTCTAATCCTTCATTTTCTCAGGAAATCCTAACATGTCCCCCCAGACTGAAGTCTTGAACACTTTAAAAGCTAAACCTGTTTTTGGTGCTGTTGCTTTTCTTTTCTTTTCTTTTTCTGGTAGTTTAGCAACCAGATCTGTTTCTTGGTCTTGTTTTTTAGTTACCCAAACCAAATAATTGCTGGCATCTGTGTGGACGCTGTTACTAGAGGCGTGTTTCAAGAGAGATTTTAGGATAAAATCAGTTTGTTCCCCGGACCTTCTCAACCCCATTGTGGGTGGATGGAGGGGTGGGCATAGGTTAGAAAGAAGTCAAAGAAGGAAAGGTAGAAAAAGCAGCTTCCTAGCCAAACCCTATCTCACAACGTCTCTACTAACACGTCAACTGCTTTTCCCTTTACTTGAGTTAAAGCCACCGGTGTGGCTTTTTCCTTTCTAAGGAAATCCCCTCTGAGGTCCAAAGAGAACCCATCTACTTCCGTTCTGCGAGCCCTGGGCCCATGCAAGGACTGTCCTTACAGCCCGAGCACCTGTTGGATGATGGCTCAGCCTTAACCTCACCATCTTCTCCCTCTGAGAATAGGGCAGGAAACCTCATTCATAAACATACATCTCAGAGGCTGGCAAGTAATTTAATCTCGACCTCTGGGTGTGGGCACATCCATCCTGAAAAGCTAAGCTGGCTCAGATGGGCTGCGATGGGAAAAATTATTTTCTCTAGTGCAGAGAAGTTTCAAGTTTCCAACAGAGCAGTGTGGTAAATCCTGTCCTATTTGGCAGATGACAAGTAAGATGCTCCGACCTCCCTTTCCCTCTGCTGTCTTTGAAAAAGGACCAACATTCCTTAAGGAGCTGTCAGAAGGAAAGAGGGTGGCAAGCTTTAAATCACAGAGCAATAGTGATTTAAATACCCCCAAGTGGGCCTAAGAGACAGTGCCCCCTCCATGCTGGTTGGTATCATTAGGGCAAGCAACGTCCAAACTTATTGTTGTTCAACAAATTCAGTGAATGCCTACTACCTGCAAGATTGGGCCTGTGCGGATACGAAGAAGAATCCTGCCCTTGAGGAGTGTACGCCCCAGAGAAGAGAAAACATGTACATGCAACTTCTCATGATAAAGAGTCTTGGCAGTTGGGAGGAAAGGAACCATTCATTGCCTCTGCTTGGGAGGGGCTGTGGGCGGTGGGGGGGGGGGGGCGGCCAGAGGGAAAACTTCATGGAGTGGGGAGGGTCCCCAAGCTGGATCTTGAAGAAGGACAGAATTTGGAATGCACACAGGCGCAGGAAAGGCAAGAACATGAATTTAGACAGAATAAGGAGTTCAGAGAGAAGGAAACAGGAGAGAACAGAAAAAACTGGTTCACTACAAGGAACAATAGGTGGCTGTGTCTGGTGGAAGTCTCGTGCCGCAGAGGGTGGAAGGGAGGTGAGGCCAGACCCTGGACAGTTCATGCAGGTGTTTTCCTTCATGCAGGTGTTTCATGGCTTCTGTGCAGTGGCTTCAGGCCAGTTCATGGCTTCAGGCCAGTTCATGGCTTCAGGCCAGGGGTCTGGAGTCCGACCAGCTGCAGGGAGTATTGGAAGTTTTGAGAACTGACATGATGAAAACTTTGCTTCTGGAAGTTGTGAAGTAGATTAGAAAGGAGAGGCTAGGTTTGGAAAGACCAGTTCAGAGGTTATGATACAAAGTAAGAAGGCCTAGCTAAGTGTCACGAAAACGTGAATAGAGACGGGAAGGATTCCACAGGTAACAGATCTATTTGCTGGTTCAAGAAGGAAAACTAGTGAACACACGCTGTGACACAGCGTAACTGCAAAACCATCCTGCAGAATGAAAGAAGCCAGACCCAAAGGGTCACCTAGTGTATGATTCCATTTACATGAAATATCCAGAAGATAGGCAAATCCACCTTACAGAAAATGGATTCGTGGTTGTCAGGGGCTGGGAATGTCAGGAGTGACTGCTACTAGGCACAGGGTCCCCAAATGTTTCGGAACCAGACAGAGGTACTAGCTGCACAATGCTCCGAAGGTACTAAATGCTGCTGATTCAGCACTTTAAAATGGTTAATTTCATGACAGTGAATTTCACCTCAATAAATAAATAAAAAGAAGGAAAGCACAGTGGCATGTACACGCCTGACCACAAACAGTCTTCCAGTGGGGAAGTTTTCTCTATTTGACGGACAATGGGCCTTCAAGAAGGATGCATGTGGCAAGGAGACGTCCTAGGAGCCTAGGCAGGAGGAAAAGAGGAATGCCCACCCAGGAAGTAGGAAAAGGAGGAGAGAATGGTGTTACAGAAGCCAAGGGTTAAAAAGCTTTATAAAAAAAGAGTCTAATGCTGCACAGAAGCCATGAAACACCTGCATGAAGGGAAAGCCCTCACTGGAGGCAGCTGGTTGGGGTAGGGTCAGTGCAATGTCCTCTGCTCATGAAGCAGAGTATCTGCCCTGAGCTCCAAAACAGAGAGCAGACCAGTATCGGGGGGGACCCAAGACTCCCCTGAAACTCATGGATGAGAATGCATATGTGCATAAAGACAGTTCCCAGAGAGGTGAGTCTCAAAAGTCAGGCGGTCCACCTAACTGCCAAAGCCACAGCTAGGTTACTGGCCACTCACGGGAGACTCAGCCAACACGTGACACTCTTAACTCAGCCGGGTTGTGGGTATTTCTGACAAATAAGCTTGTATGACAGAGAAGGATTAAGAGAAAAGGATGATGGAGGCTTGTTCTGGGAGGTCCTGCAAACATTTGTGGGGATATGAGGACAAATAATGCTTTGAGCTGGGCGTCTGGGGATAGGACACCAGGTGAATACCTCCAGACTAAAGGAGCCTTCCTGGTACTTGTCAGGCATGTTACACACACACACACACACACACACACTCACACACACACACACAGACAATGAGAATGTGCCCTCCATTCTCTGCTGTCACCAAGGAAAGCACAATCATCGCTGTGTACTTTCTCAAAGAGACTCTCAACCCTTAAATGGTAGGTCATGAAACTAAACAGTCTTTCTACCTACCCCTCTGCCACTTCGTTGTCCCTTGAAACCTGTCTCAGCATCCTTCTTCCCTGTGCCTGGAAGCCTTCACGTGGAGGGGCCATGCGGAGGGAATGGGGCTGAACATCCGTAAGTGTTCATTACATTGTCAAGTGTCAACAGCTTTCATTTCACTTTGAAAAATGCATCTAATTTTTCTCACATTGGCACTTTCTTACTCTCTACGTGATACGTTCTGTTCACAGAAAAGCTGGATTATACCTGAGGAGTATAAAAAAATAATTTAAATGGTTGCCCTTTCCTTCAAGAGTTCTTTGTGCTTCAGTGGGGGCAGGGGGAGCATTGGACACATACCCATAGTAAAGCCCTTACCATGCAATAAACCCTTTAGTGAGATTTCAGCCTTAATGAAAGTCTCTGGTGATATATTCATGTTCTTTGTTGTTTTTCCCACAGTTACTCAGGGTGACAACTGCATTCTGCACACTACAACATTAACTTGCCGCCAGTATACTCTACCAGTGTTTGAAGAATGGTTTTATTTACTGTGTACTCTTAACATCTTTAAAATATCTGCCTGTTCCATTAAATAATTATGAACTACCTAGAATACTCTGAACAGCTTTATTCTCAATAGATGTTGGATATTAACATCCCCAAGATATTTTATGGGCTACATAAAGAGTGCCTTTATATGTGCACAATAATTTAAATCCTCTCTTGGCACTATCGGATCATTAATAAAGTCATGTTTTTTTGTTTTTGTTTTTGCTTTTACAGTCAGCCATTGAGAAATTAACTCACGATTACCTAAACTTATTTCACTTCCCACCACTGATTAAGGTAAGTAAGGTGTTTTTCTCACCGAGAATGGGCTACTTTATTGATGTATGCACCTGCTACATCCACACCTAAATTTGCCAATGTCGGGAATTGTTGTTTGAAGCAAACTTTAATTATTGTCTAACAAAAGGCCCTTTGAGTGAAGCTTAGGATGTGCATAAATTCAACATGCTTGATTCCTACAAGTTGAAATATTAACAGTGTATTCATGATAAGAACAACACATGTCACCTTAGTGACACAGGGATGTTAAATACTAACATTGTAGATTAGTACAATGGCCTGCCACCTGTCTCCAGAAACCTTTGTCCAGCACATAAGTCACTAAAGGAATTCACATAGTAGGGCTCTGGATTATCTACCACTTGCATTGGGTGCAGGGGGTAGGAGATGTCTTGTTTGAATAACGTATTATATTTGACTTATTATTTTGAATCCAGTCTACAAGTATATGGCACATGTTTTTATACAGTACGTGTTTGCAATTAATACACAGAGCTCTTCTCATTCACTAACTATGGTTTTCCACCTCTAAACTCCAGAAGGTTCATTTTGTTTCTTTTCTTGGCCCTTCACCTTCATCTGTTCTAGCAAGTACACAGTTCCTCTTTGGGAATTGCTTGCAAATATCTTGAGTGTTAAGAACTCTCAGAGTGAAGTCTCATAGTGCATCTCCAGTTGCTAAGTGCATTGCTAGAGTAAAACTGTACAATGCAAGATGCATTGTGAAACATGTAAGACAGTGACATTCAATTTGTAGTGCATGAGATAAGTCGTGTGGATGTTCTCAAAGGCTTAAGATGTCATTTCTCTTGCTTTAAAGAATTGTCATTTGTAGCTTGATCCAAATTATCAAACATTAAACAATAGGTTAGCATGGAAACACTAGTACTGAGAAATCATCTCTTCTATATGAAATAAAAAAAAAGACACTACATACTATTTAGAGTAAATAGTGCTTGGTTTTCTGTTTTAGGACTCAGTAGATGAACCTAAAGAAAATGAGGAAAAAATCGTGAACCTTGAACTTGTTTTTGGTTTTCACTTGAAACCAGGAACTGGCCCACAGGTAAATCACATATTAAGTCTTTTGGATAAATTTCGATCTAATTTACTATTTTTCTCTCTTGGAACTCTGTGATTTCATACACCTCCCCCCCCCATCCCCAACCAGCAGGTAACTCAATTATGAGTAAAGTACATGGGCTTTAAAAAATAGAATTTACTTGAAAGGCTGCCAGGGGTGCCTGGGTGGCTCAGTCAGTTAAACATCCCAACTTCAGGTCAGGGCATGATCTCACAGTTCGTGAGTTTGAGCCCCACATCAACTCACTTGCTGTCAGCACAGAGCCCACTTCCAGTCTTCTGTCCCCCTCTCTCTCTGCCCCTCCCCCACTCTTTCTCTCCCTTTCCCTCTCTCTCAAAACTAAACATTAAGAAAAATAAAAAGAAAAAAAGAAAGAAACAAAAAGAAAGGCTGCCAGCCACCTATGTAATCCAGTCTTGGAATCTTACTCTCTTGTTCAGCTGAAGAGTCCTGTGTGAGACTACCCAAACCCTCAGGGAAACTCACAGCAAAGCATTGGGGGGCGGCGGGGAGGATGCCAAAGTGATAGTTGATGCTGTTGGGCCTCGAGCATCTCATCTTCTGGTGTCTGTTTTATAACAGAGTAAAACAACACTGAGAGTAGAACTGTAGGCAATATGGAAACCCAAAGTATCAGCTCTAAATAGGGCAGAAGGGCATTTGACCAACACTTATTCAATCAGGCTTTCGCTATATGTTAATTTTAGAGTATGGCAAAATTACTTGACCCAGGGGGCATATGAACTGGAATCACAACAAGTTTGTGTTACTTTGGATTACCATAGATAGGCAGTAATGATAACTTATATTAATGGACCACATATTGTGTTCCAGGCACACAGTACTGAGACATAAATGCTACTTCCCCCTATTTTACAAGTGAGGAAACTGGGGCTCTGAAAAGGTTAACTAACTTACCCAAGGGTTACCTGGCTAGCAAGCAGAGAGATGAGGCTTTGAATGCGGGCCTCTCTGATCCCAGAACGAAGCTCTTACTTACGGCACCGTTTGTACCTTTCTTTGGAGGCAGCAGCTAAGAGACCTTGTGAGTATAGCTCCTTACAACCCATAGCCAGTTGCTCTGGGAGTGCTAGCCTAGGCTCAGCTAGCCCACTGGCCTGTCCCTAATTATGCTGTGCATACCCCAGGCCATTCCTGAAACCAGTGTTTGGGAGTGACTGGAAATGGTTTTGAGGGGGTAAACACTTCAAAAGATACACTTTCTGGACTCCTGACAGTGTCCTGCCTGCACCACTACGGATATATCGGTGCTTTTGCTGAATGGAAATCTTTATCTCCCTGGTTTTGCCATAGAAGCTGGTTGAGTTAAAAAAAAAAAAAAGCAGCAGCAGCAGCAGCAGCAGCTGGTTGAGTGAAAGGTTTCTCATATACGAGCACTTTCCTTTCTTCCTGTGATGGGTCATGGTCTAGTCATTCCTGTTGTTAGAAGCAGCTACAGAAAGTGGGGCAGTAAGATCCTCTCTACAACAACAACCAGGCACCCTTCTAGCCCTGAGATTCTGTGGCCGTGGGCACTCCCAAGTCCATGTGATGGTAAACAAATCACACATTTTAATTTGTTCTCTTTGATGTCCTCGACTCCATGGCACTTAGTACTCTTTGTTTAAACCATCGTATGGCTTGTAGGTGGTGAAAGAAGAGGGAAGAATGTTTTTTGAGAGAGACTTGTCAAATTTAGTCTCAACCAAGAAAATAACTTGCAACTAACAAAGAAATGACTTGTTAATATGGAAAACTAAAAAATATCTTCTGTAAACATTTGCAAGGTATAAAGGATACTGGAGACCAAATACAGTGGTTTCGTTTTGTCCACAGTTGTGTAGCCTTCTCAAGCCGTAGGTTTTCACGAGGCCTAAAGTCACTGCAGCTTTTGACAGCCTATTGATCCTTGATCATGCCTACAGTCATAATTTCAATACATTTACACCATGCATTCAGCAGACGTTTACTGAGGACCTGGCTCTCTGCTAGGTCAGAATACAAAATCAAAAAGTACAGTCCCCGGCTTGCAAGGAACCCATCGCTGATTGGAAGAAATAGACAAGATCAGTGAATGGTTTTAGTACAGAATGACGCCTTTTTTTTTTTTTTTTTTTAACAACATCAAGCACATCATTCAATGGAAGCACACTGGCTGCACATTGAAAGCAGATGCATAGAGGGGTCAGAGAGGATCTTAAGGTCTTTTTGGTAGAAGTGATGCTTCAACTAAAAATTTAAAACCATTAGGAATTATTAGGCAGGGAGAAGACATGAAAGGCAAAAGGCATAGCTAGCATCTGCAAAAGATGTATGAAGTATGAAGCCAGGAAGACACAGGGAGCTCTTCTTTAGGCTAATTTCTATGGGACTGCACAACTCACTTCAAGCATCACTGCCTCTGGGACTTAGCACGAAGCAGGGGGACGAGTGTGGTGAGAGTTAGGCCATAATAGTGGCTGGTGACCAGAAAAAGAACGATGTTAGGTGCTAAACTAAGGAGTTTTAAAAGTTTTAAGCTGGGAGTAGATAGGATCAGATTTATGTTTTTAAAAGATCTCTCAGGGGCACCTGGCTGGTTCAGTTAGAGCATGCGACTCTTGATCTTGGAGTTGTGAGTCCAAGCCTCATGTTGTGTGTAGAGATTACCTAAAAATAAAATATAAAAATTTTTTTTAAGTAAATAAATAAAATATCTCTAAAAAGCACAGGGGAGGGTCAACCGGAAAGAGACCAGGCTAAAGTGAGAAAGACCCATTAGCGGGCAATGCGACAACCAGGTTAAAGGGAACAAGGAGAGGAGGCTATGGCAGTGCCATGGAAGCGCCAGGAGTCCAAGGACCTCGAGACGCAACTGCTCAGACTGGGTCACCAGCTGGAAATGGTGTAGGGATGGGAGAGGAGCCAGGATATTGCCAGGTTTCTAGTGTGGGCAGCTGGGCAGATGATGTTATAACATAACAGATCAAAAAGTGAAATGTACAATGTGGATGTCATGCCATGGTGCTAAAAGTATAAAGAAGTGACTGGCGGGCTCCGTGCTGAGTGTGGAGCCTGCTTAAGATTCTCTCTCTGTCCCTCTACCCCTCTCTCCAGCTCAGGCGCTCTCTCTCTCCCTCTAAAATTTAAAAAAAAATTTTTTTTCAATTAAAAAAAGGACTGGAATGGATGAGGTTAACCAGGAAAAGCTTTTTTGGAAGGGGTGAGTTTTAAAGCAAGGTTTGAAGAGGTCCATGGTCATTTGCAAATAACTTCTGAATATAATGTTTAAAGCTTCTACTTAGTACTTTGTTCTAAAGAGCTAAGTTATTTCATAAATGTCATCTCATTTATCCCCTTGGCATTTCTGTGAGATGCTTAAGGTATAATATTGTCATCACTGATCAGGAAACAGAGAGCAAGAGGAAGTGTGTGACCAGCCTTAGATGGGGCGAGGACAGAGCTGAGACTGGAAATTCCATCTTTATCATTACCTTCTTATTAAACATGTGCTAGCTCACATACCTGTCCCAGGAGATTTAAGCCATCTGTACATTTTCATAAAATAATCCTAGAATAAATCACTGTCCAGTTCTAAACTACCCAGTTATGCCAGCCTGTACCCTAGCATTATGAAACATTTCCCCCACATATTTGAAATTCCAATTCCCCACATGAAAACCGACCTTGACCTTGACCTTATTGCCTTAACCTTTAAAGGTGGAACCCAAGAAAAAAGGACATCCTCAAAATCCCAACTGAGTTCTCATAAACCCATCGTCACAGAAACGGTGAAGCCTTTCCGTGACTAGAATAAGTTACTAGACGACACTGATGCTCTGCAAGTTGTCTCCAAACCGGGCTTTGCATATCAGGGAGATCTGCTTGACCATTTCACCTTTCCTTTTACAAACAAAATGAAAGATGCATTCTAATTACAATTACAACCTCCGGGAATAATACAGGACAGTGACCTTATGAAGAAATAGCAGCTCCATTTTCCCATCGCATCTGAAAGGGACCACCGGTTCCACAACCACTTAAAATTAGTATGTTGCTTCAGTACCTGCCCTGCCAGGAGAAAACGGTGAAAATATGACCTTATCCACAAATAACAAATACATGTAGAGGAAAAGCCTTTCATTGTAAGACCGGTCAACCTTTTGTTTTAAGAATTCAGATGCAATGCTGGTTTTTAGCCTCATTTTACAACCAGATGGATTCTGGCACAAAAGTGAGGTTGACTTGCTCAACTGAGGAAAGCCATTCACGTCTGAGCGCCTACGTGCCTGCTATCGTGGCCAGGGGCCACTGCATGACGCCTTGCTGTGATGTGTCTTTACTGCCTCGCCCTCTGGATAAGCAGGACCTCAGCAGACCAAAGCCCCATGCACATTTACAGGATTCTCGCACTAATGAAGTATGCTTTTCTTCTTTCCTTTTCGAGGCAAACTGGCAGGGAAGATAGGATTGGACCAAAGGCTTCGCTGGCCATTTAAATTAACAAAATCTGAGAATGGGGTTTACCCATGTATTTTACCTACTTCTAACAAGTAAATTATTAAATAATGCTATATATTGAGGCAAACTTGAACTTGAAATTATGACAGTAGAATTGGCAGAAATTGGGTCTTTCTCAGCTCAAAGTTTTCCTGTGCTCAGATTTGAAATGCTTGTAATAATTATTTCATACCTTTGCCAGACACTGTGGTAAGTGCTCTGCAAACATTCTTCTCGCATAATTGTTATAAGCCACCATCACAGTGAGCACTATCCCTGTATCATCTCCAAGAGAAACTGAGGAAGGAAGAGGCAAAGTTCCTTACCCAGAATCCCCACCTATTTAGGGGCAGATCTAGTCCAAAGACTCAACCACTGTGTCATACTGCCCCTTTCTAGAAAGTAGCATCATCCCTAAAATAGATATATTGGTAATAAAAAGATAATTTGGGGGGGGGTCACCTAATAGTAAATTACCATCTTTTGTTTTGTGTGGGAAATGCCTTGTTTTGTAATCTTAAGGCCTTCCACTTGGCACAAAAGGAAAAAGGTTTCTGGAATCTCAGATAGCTTCATGCACCGCCCCCTCCCCCCCCAGGGTGGCAACCATCCTTTCTTTCACTAAAATATTCAGCTCCATAGAGTTTATTATTATATCTCATATAAACTTGCCAGTCAGGAATATTGATTCTCAAATTGCCAAGGAATAAACTATCAAATCACCCAGCAGTTTTCTCACCAAGAAACTTTCTGAGACTGTGTCATAAAAATTTAAAATCAGGGTTATGAAGGAAGTATCTGGGGAGCCCATGCTTTCCTTGCGTGTACTGGACAGTCACAGACGTGGTCCCTGGAGTCCCTACCCCCACCCCCTCCCCTCCACATGGAAACCTGTGGGTCTAAGTTGATGACCCACAGCACTCAGGGGAGAAGCCTGGGAAACACCACCCTGTCTCTGCCAGCACCCTGGCTACGCGGACCCCAAAATAGACACAGGCTTCTGGACTCCTGTACCTCCTACATCTGATTTCCTTTTGAGCAGTATTCTGATGGAGCAAGTGAATAAGGAAGACAAAATAAAGAGGAACACAATTTTGAAGGTATAGAAGCAGAGTAACAGCCCCCATCAGAGTCCAAGGCTTCTTCCGTTCACCCTGCCCCCGCCCCTTCTTGCGTGCGTCACGGGTAACACGGGGACCCCTTCTTCCACACCTTACCAGAAGCAATTCAGTCAACAGTTCTGCTTCTCTGTTCATCCTCTCTAGGTTAGAAACACTGCTTGTTACAAATACTTCCCACCTACTATTGTGCTGTTAGGTCTTTATTATTGGATCACTTATAAAATGTTGCATTTAATAAACAATTGAATCTCCAGGCCCTTTCTCAGAGCATTGTAAATATCAAAAACTGTCAAATGGGGCTTTTTTTCCTATTGTGTAATTTTTATAAATGGATAAATAAAGTAACAGAGCACAAAGGATTTTGTAAGGAAGAAAAAAAAACCCCAACACTTTTTGTAAATTTCAGAACAGCTAAAAGCAATGCTTTACTTTGATATATCTTGCATTTATTAAAAATGCAGTGTAAAGAAGCTGATTTCCTATGATCAACTCTTTCTTAGGGGATAAACATATGCACACACACATGTCCGTGTGCCTAAGTATATGGGCTTGTAGTGGCAGGGTTCTGTAAGAAATACAACTTTTAATTGACAGCCAGGGAGCAAATGCAGCTTAGAATATGACTGCATGAACTTGCTGCATATTTCTAATCACAGTGGGGCTACACTTCATCACACAGGTCAAGCAGCTGCTTACAGGCCCAGAGCAGAGCTGCTAAGCACATACTTGCTGATAGATGGATAATCACATG
Organism: Felis catus; assembly: GCF_018350175.1. Lineage (NCBI taxonomy): Eukaryota > Metazoa > Chordata > Mammalia > Carnivora > Felidae > Felis > Felis catus. The sequence continues at coordinate 161,619,019 of NC_058375.1, forward strand.
TAGAAACGGCACACCAGAAAATGTCTAACAATGGGAGAAAATGGCCCTGACTTGTAGTGTTTGTGGATCTCCATGGTATAAATATTTTCACCAGGGCCAATTACCGATCTGATGTCCCTGAACTTGAAGTTGGGAAGAGGTGTGAGCAACCAGCTTGTGAGGGCGGCTCCAGCACACCACTGGATCCCTCGTGGCCTTCTTCATCAAGACCCTGAATTCCTTTTAAGATAGTGAATGGCAAGGAAGTACACGTGATAAAACATAGGTATGACTGCATGACAAATACATATAGCTGGTTTCCAGCTATAATAATATGTGTAGTTAGCTCACAGAGAGGTCTAGTTTCCCACCGAATCCATAGATGGCTCAGATCTCCTTGGGTTGCCATTGGCTCATACAGATACACTGACTCTATTATAGGATTTCAAAAATTAGGATTTGAGTTTGTAGAGAGTAGGAATATACTACTTATGGAAACAGAAACAAAATTTAAATTTGTGATGGTCTTTTAAAAATATTTGAATAGCCACAGTTGTTGACTCCATTGATGACAGGACATCTTTGCTTTCGAAGGTTTTCCAAAGCCACTGAAAGAAGGAAGACTGTGATAACTCAAAATGACTTGTGTTTTCTGAACCAAAAACTAGGTCTTGAGAATAATCAATTATAATAGGGACTGATTATCTGAAATGAAATTAAAAGCACTGCGTTGGAAAAGCAAAGATGTACGACAACCATCTCAATCCCGTACGTCAGGATCTGGGCTGAGAACAGCTCAAATGGTAAACAATGCCTACCAACCAGGTCAGTGGTTTTTCTTCAAAGGTCATTAATTTTTGGCATCATCTCTGAAGTCACGGCAAGGGAGGGGAATTTAGTAGTCAGAAGAGCTGTTTTTATATTTTGAGTGTCCTGGGTAAAAGTCAATTTGCAGCCCATTTGTTAGCGTTTAAAAAAGCTTATAAGCAGTAATTAGGTAAGCTAGAACACCTTCTATGTTGTTCAAGAAACTCAGTCTTGAGAATAGATTCTGAGTTATTCAAAATCAATAGCAAGACTTACTCTTTTTTTTCCAAGGTGAATACCCAGTACCTTCCAATTTTAAAAAGAGTTTAAAAAAAATGAAAAAGTCCTTTCCAAACATGTCAACTAACATCTGAACCATTTCAGGTAGTGTGTAATGCATCATATGAGAGTACGTCTCACTTGATTTCTTTTACTTTATTTTAACTTCATCCCTAAAGCCCTTTTTTCATACATAACTCGAATAACAGCCCCCCAAAAGGCAATATAACAACCTTATCTCTACTGGTGTCTAGCTGGCACCAGTCTGCCCTGACCTTAGACACAAGCCATTGTTAAGGGTATAACGCATTTACATATTTTGCAATAAAACATCAGTTATTTGCATTACTGTGTCAAGTTTTATTTGATTCTTTCACCTAAAAATGACTCATTTTCCTTTCTTGTATTTTAAAAACCAACTACTCTAAGCTTGTTTGAGAATAATCAAAAATTGCCCATTTAGCTAGAAGTCATTTTCTTTTCAAAAGGCAAATGTTATTTAATCTTTCAGCTGTTCATTGTGCCATCATAAATACTTTCTTTTCAGCACAGTTGTGGGGACTGAAATGAGCCCACTAATTGCCTCCCATTTCGACTGACATGTGGTGGTTTAGTGGAAAGAGAACACAGCAGGGAGAAGGAAATAGGAGGCTGAGAAAATGAGAGCTAATTATTTTCACTGCCTCATGTCAGGCTCTGTGTCAGCCTTGTTTTTACAAACTGGAAGGTTTAGCACTAAATAAAACAAACTGGCGTCATGTTTTTATATACTGGCAGTGTCATGGAAGCAGCTGCACATCTCAAAGACAATATAATGCCTGCGTTCGCATGGACACCATCTGACAGACACTGTGAGCCACGGCTAATGAGGACATCACAGTGGTGCCAAGTGAAAGGTGCTGAATTATGTATGATTCTTCATCAGTACAGCAATAGTCCTGTACATCATTATGAGACATTGTTTTGCTGAAGAGATTAAAACATTCTTAGTTCCAGACCCTGCAACCTATACGCGCTGAAAGAGGTTATTAATGGAATTTTTAGGGAGAGTTTCTTGTGGATTTCTTTTTGGTTGAAAAACAAATCTCGCGGGACAAAGCCGTGATGGGTCATGACACCGTATAGATAAAGAAGAGAAGCAAATTAACCATACTTGCATTATCTTCTTTTTAAAGGCAGCATAATAAAATAGAGAGTAGCGGGGTTATACATAATGATAAATAACCCAGGTGCTATCATGGGATGTTCCACTCTCCTGCCTTTAAAACAGCAGGTTTCAGCAGCTGAGCTAGATAATAGCAACGCATGTAAAGAAGCCTTCGGAGGCCTAAATCATCAACATCTTACTACTTTTAATACCAGCATGACCAACATTTCTACCGCATTTTTATTTCATCTTGCGTTACTTCTTACATTTTCCAACAGTCACCTGCTAAGAGACTGTTTCCCTTCCCCCCCGCCCCTCCCTTCTTGAATCTTAAAAAGTTTATTTCAACCTCTATTTTAGATTTTAAAACGTTTCCTCAGTACAGGCCTTTTTAAGGTGGAGAGGCCTCTTTGCTAGAATCCTGAGCAATCGCTGGTGGTTTCACTTTCTCTCCTCCCTGGGGGAAGGGGGTGAGACGGAGACGGGATTTTAAAACTCAGTGCCTTTACCATTAGACGGGGCATGCCCAGGAACTAAATTGTGGCCCCGGCGCAGCTAAGCGCACTTGCCGCAAATCGCTACATTTTCTGAGTCTCAGTCTACCCATCTGTAAAGTGGAGACATGGCTGTCGACAACAGGGTAAGGCTGGAAGGGTTAAATAACACGGACAAATCTCAACAACATTATGCCAAGTGAAAGAAGCCAAACATAGACAAGTACATACTGTAAAGTTCCAATTTTGCCAGGTTCTAGAGCAGGCAAAATTAATCTATGGTGAGAGAAATGAGAAGAGTGCGCACCTCCCCTTGTGTCCCTGCCAGGCAGGGACAGGAGACTTTCTAGGGTTGTGGGAATATCTGGCTTGTGGGGGTGGTTACACTGGTATGTACACAGGTCAAAATTCACTGAACTGTGCACTTAAAAATCGGTTCATTTTACTGTTTGCAACGTATATACTTCAATTAAAAAAAAAATCTACCAAAAATGTTTTTATCTGTAACCTTCAGGTAGAAGTGATCTGTAGAAGGCTGAAAGCCTAATGTGGGGTCTGTTTCCTTCTGAAATGTCCTGAATAATCTTGTTCCTAGAGTCTCTCTGACTTACCTACACTGTTCACATTTGCAGTAATATTTGAGTGGAGGGGGGGAGGGAGGGAGGGAGGGAGAGAGGGAGAGAGGGAAATATCGTTGTCTCTGAACTGCCCAGAACTTGAAACAATATTTAAAGTTAATTTCTGTGCTATCTTCAATCCCTTTTTCTACTCGTAAAATTTACCTCTATATGGATCATTTCTTTGTACTCCCTCCCTCCCATCTTTTTTTTTTTTTTTTTTTTTGTGGGAGGGAGAAGGGATGTCTATGTTTGGAATCACTTGTTCTAGCTTGGAACTCCAAAGAATTTTAAACAGCTTGCAAAGAATGTAATAGTGATTTCTCACAAAGAGATACTTAATCTAGCATTAACTGAGTGTTGTTTGGGGTTTTATCTTCACAGTGTTAAGAGTTTCTGTTTTACTTGGCCAGTAATCTTAATTCAGAAAATTTTTTAACATAATTGGCAATACAGAAGCAGTTCAGATGGAATGCTTTCTCCTCCTCCATTAACCACACACTTGATTCTAAAATTATCCAGGTATTTCAGCAGCTGCCCAGATAAATAGTACATATCCTGGGCACCCAACGGAGCTGTCTTTTCATCAGTTTCCAATGCAAAAACTCCCCTCTTCCCAACAAAATTCCATTCATTTCTTGTAGATTTGCATGGAGAGGCAGATGATCCAATTAGTGGGAAGGTTTGGATTACCATTTTTTGCTATTCAAAGCCAAGAACATCCCAGGGCCCAGTACCGCTCCTGTGCCAGTGCCTTTTTCCTACTGGTTAGTAAGAGCATTCCCTAGAAATGTGCATCAAGATACAAATTTGAAGAGTGAGACTGTGGGAATCTGGTCATGGGACAGAAATCCACAGTAGTCAGGACCGGTCCCCATGATCTGCTTGTGCAACTAGATGGGAGCGGGTTTTTTCTGGTTTGAAAAGTGGAAGTCATGCCGGGCCACAAAGCCTAAGCCAGGGCTGGCGGAAAGTGTTTGTGATTCCAAATACTGGCCAGAGAAATCAAGAAGAGGAGCATAAAGACAGTGGACTGGCACCATATGCACTTTTAACAAGGATCTTTGTCGATAATGGAGGGAACATAGGCTATGCTGGACTTATTAGAGACTCCGTATTTCAGTCTCTGCCATGGAGACTTATAAAGAAATTCACCGACATAGTCTTGACTGTTTGTTGACTCTGGAAGATGGAACTCCCCTGCACTGTAATTCTTACTTCTGTTTAACCCACAACAAGGAAAAGTTCCAGATTCAGAAAAGATTGAGGATTTGGAGACCTGCTCCTCATAGCACCAGGAGACTACCTTAGATCAGTTCCGAACTCCATCTCCTTCTGTCTGTGAGATCTTGGTCAGATTTCCCCATCTCTCTATGCTTCAGTTTCCTCATCAAGATAAGGCTCTCAGGCTGTCAATCCCATTTCATAGCCACCGTCCTCCAGACATCCGATGGTTCCTATTGGTAGGGTCGCATTAGGACCTGCTGAAGCAGGAAGGGGCAGAATTGGTGTTCTATAATCCATCTATGTGAGAAGATACAAGTTTATTCCTTCTTCTGTTTATTTCATAAGACCAGTCATTGTTATGGTGCCACTGTCTACATCTTTTTTTTTTTTCCAACACTGATACCAGACTTTGGTGCCCTCTGGGTGCCCAAGTAAGATGCTCTGACCGCACCTGCCTACTCTGGCCAGAGCCCTTGTCTAAACACTCTGTACCTTCTCGCTTGTCAAAGCTTACTCAACTTCTGGCCCATTCCCTTAGATCGCTGCTAGATGGTGGGGTGGCTAGTCTAATAAACTAATTGGAGCTGTGTTGGTGACTAATGTTGGTAATGATAATTACAATTGCTCCTTTCCAAGCTCCTTATTTGGCTCTGGCACTGTGCTGGGCACTTTATTTACATTATCTCATTTAATCCTCACTCAACATACTTGTGAATAGAAACACCAAGGTCCAAACAGGTTATATAAGTTGGCTAAGGTTGGGGGGAAAGTGACAGAAATGGAATTCAAGCTCCGGGAGCTGGACTTTCAGCTGTCATCTTTCATCTCATTCCCTGCTACTCCCCCAGTCATGGCTTAATGTATACTCTTTTTCTATATTATTTCTATCTTAATCATCACCATCAACCCTTTAAACCAAATGAGTAACAGGGCCATTTCAGACTGCCAGGGGTGAAATGGTTTTGGGAAAGAAGTCCTTTCGGGCCCCCAAAAGCTCTCAGAATGCAGAGCTGTCTGCTTTTGATTTCTGCCTGTCAGGACTGCGAGTTGTTCACAAGAGTGAACAAGTCCAAAGTGACTCTTGAATGTTTCCGATTCATAAATCAATACCCACATTTCTGTCACTCACATCAAGCCCAAATCAATAGTTCACCCTGGTAAAAGTGAATGGCTTTTACATCTGAGCCCACATTCCCACTACCTGGTTCCTACCACTACCAAGAAACTGAAAAGGCAGCAATTTTGCACGTAAGATCCTATATTAGGCTCATAAATATGTTGTTACTTTTAGCGATGTTCTTGATGATTTAATTCATGTTACTGCTATGAAAACCTTTTCAGTGATCGATTGGTCAAGAACTCATCACATGGCATCCTGTCTCTGTTGGGTCCTGTAGAATTCAATACTTTGTTTAAATCCTGGTAGTTGTGAGCAATGCAATTCATTGACAACTTAATGACTCGCTGTGTAGCAAAAATGCAGAGAATACCTGCGGGTAATAGGAAATTGAGCAGAATTTAAAGAATTCCATGACTTGATTTGAGGGTTACTTTTCTTAACTAGGCAACAGTGAAATCACAGATGCCCCCCCCCCAAAAAAAAAAACCTAGCATTATGTCAGGGCACTGACAGATTAAGTTAATAATTGAAGTGAACACTGCATATTTTCTTTCCCACCCAGGTTTGTAATTTAATGACATGGATAATGCCCCCCTTGTCTTACAGTGCCTTTGAGTATAGTTTTATTGCTTCTGTCGCTATCTTTTATGGTTCAGGCAAAAGCCTTTCTTTCAGATAAGAGAAAGAATTTGAAAAGTAAAAAGGTCTATAACCCTATTATGGGGACCCTTGTTTTTCCAAGTTGGACTCTGGGGAACAGGGAAGCAGTTGCTGCAGGAGAGGACCTGCGGCCACTTGCTTTTTCAGTTGTATTAGCAAAATCTTCCCTGGTCCTTCCCCCACTTGCCTGTTGTCAATAGCTGGTCCCATTGTGGAGCTCTGAGAACCGCCCAGTGAGTACATCCTGCCGCCTCTCCCAATTGCCCTTCCCTATCGGCAGCTTCTCCAACTCTGGAGCCAGGCGGCCTTGTGCTATTATAATCCCACCTCTACCACTTAATGGCCAGGAGACCCTAGGAAAATTCCTTTATTTACCTGAGCCTCATTTTTCTCACCTAATGGGAAAATAAACCTAACTTGCAGGGTTACTGTGGATCTCAAACAAAAATAGCACAAAGTACCCAGCAGCATGCCTGGAGCAGATTAAGCACACCAGCAATGTGAGTTCCCACCTGTCAGCAACCCCTTCTCAACAGAGAGCTCCTCTGAGCGTGTGCACAGGCCGGTCTATGGCAGGCCTGAGGTCAAGGAGAGTTCTCAGGCTGTGAGGTGGGAGAGCCGAGGGCCTCGGGCATTTAAACACAGCCTGAGGTCTTTCACCTGTGATTTGGCTAACTTCGTTCCAAAACTGGACAGGCAAAAGAAACAGAACTAAGTCACCTCATCTTTCCTAAGGCTTTTTATTCCAGCCACTGCTTGAGGAGGCTCTTGCCATGTCAGAGAAGTGCAGTCATGACTTCAAATAGTCATTATACTGCCCAGTTACCTCAGGGCTCCTGCTGCCCGGGGAGCAGCCCCAAAACAGAGAAATAACTGAGAGATCTGTCCATTCTGAGTGACTGATCTGACTTCTGTTAACCGAAAACTGGGTTTTCACATTACTGAATAGACCTTTTCCTTCACTAACTGGCTCTCCATCTTGTGAATGTGGTTGGGCAAAGAGGGTGACTGCCCTCAGGCACGTGCCCTGCTTGGTTGTGCAATTTATCTAGAAGTTTTCCTAAAACAAAGGGCTCCCCCAGCTTTCTGCTGAAGCCAACAGGTTTTCAACAGCCTCTTTGTTAGTGCTTTTCCATAATAATTTTGTCTGAGCTTGCTCAGGAGACATTCCAGGTCTACTCCTATGAGAGCATTTTCTAGTTTCAGCATGTAAGGTGCTCACTACATTATCCTTAACCTCTCAGAATCCTTCATTCTTCAAGTAACGTAAAAGAGAAGGTGAATTTATGGTTCAGGGGTCAAATTTGGTGCAAAGACATGGCGTATTTCTCCTTTTCATTGCACAGTGTTTATCTGCCAACATTTTTATTATTATTCATACAGCCAAGTTAAAAAAAATATTTATAATGAATCCTCCCCTACCCGCTAAATGCAACCATTAGCATTTTATTCTACTTGCCTTATCACATAGATGTCCATCTATCACTCTAGCCATATACCAATCTTCATTTTTTTGATGCAAGTCAAAGTCATTTGCAGACACCAATACACTTCCTCTTAAATATCTCAGTACGCTAGAGTTCAAGAAGAAATGCACACATCTTAAGTACACATTCGCTGAATTTTGACAAATGCATATGCCTATATGACTCAAACCCCTGTGAACAGCGTATTAGCCCCCCATAAAGTCTCACCATGCCCCTTACCAGTCAATCCCCATCTGCAGAACCAACCTTTTCTGAAATTTTTCCACTGCAGATTGGTTTTATCCGTTCTAGAATGTCACATAAACGGAATCCTTAGTATGTTCTTTTTTTTTTTTTTTTGTATAAGACTTCTTTCACTCACTGTAATGGTTCTGAGATTTTATCCATCTTGTTGCATGTGTCAATGATCTGCTCCTGTTGTGTTGCTGAGTAACATTCCATTCTGCGAATATATGACACTTAACTCATTCTCCTAATGAACACTTGGCCTGTTTCTAGGGAGCTTTTAGTTTTGTTTTTTGGGTTTTTTGTTTTTTTTGTTTTTTGGCTATTATGATAAAGCTACTCAGAGCAACACTGTACAAGTCTTTTTTCATTTCTCTCGGGTAAATACCTAGGAGTTGAATTTCTGAGTCATCAAATAGATGTATGTTTATACATATGGATATATGTTTATAATAAATTGCCAAAGCCTTCCCCAGAGCGATTGTACCATTTACACTTCCACCAGCAATCCAGTAGCTCAAAATCCTGGCCAACATTGGATGTTATCCATCTTAGCCATTTGGTGGGCATATAGTGGTATCTCACTGTGGGGACATTTTAATTTACATCCCTGGTGACTAATGATATAGAGCCCTTTTTCATTACATGGTGGTTTTACTGAAAATTTAATTAACGTGACATCACTTTTAAAAATCGAGAGGTTTCACATAAGAATCCAGATATCCAGCTTTTTGGGAAACATTAAAGGACCTAGCAAGACTGAGGTCATATTCCCACATGGGGACAAGCAACAGAAGCTGAGTGATGGCTGTCCCTTTAGGGCAGCTGCCCTTTAGACCCCCAGAGTCCTAACCCTCCTGTAACTCCCCAACACATGAGCCAGTTATCAGTTGCCATACATCACATTTGCAGGGTTCCCTCCTGTTAAGAGGAAAGTGAGCTATTTCTTGAGCCCATATTATTATCAACACTGGCAAAGTGAAAGTTAAATCAAAAGGGCCTTGTATTTCAAAATGGGAAGTCCACATTTCTTTGTACAAATAAAAAAATATTCCTACAATGTTTAATATGTAAATTAAATGGGTCTATTTTGAAAGATGACAATTTAGGGCTCTATAATGAAACTGCCTGGCTTTACTCATTTTCATTATTAAATGCCTGGTCCCTTTAGGATTTTGAGTTTGCAACTCCTGTAACAATAGAACATTTACACTGATAAATTATGTCTCAAGACTGCACTAACTGGGGGTTGTTTAAATATATAAAGAGATCTAATTTCATGTCCTTTTTTCAAAAAAGGGAAAAAAAATTACCTCAATATTTCATTTAGGAAACTTCATGTGTTATAAAACATTGGGACTAGAAAAATTGTTTCACTCTCTGAATTCTATAATTTTGCTTTTAATTCTAGGATTGTAAGTGGAAAATGTATATGGAGATGGATGGGGATGAAATTGCAATAACCTACATCAAAGATGTGACATTCAACACTAACCTACCTGATGCAGAGATTTTAAAGATGACAAAGGTAGGGTTCTATTTACGGCTTAAAAGCTTTTTTGAATTCACAGATATCAAACAAAGACATTAAAATCCCCCAGCAGTGTGCTTTTGTGCTTGTCGATGTTCACGTCAGCTCAGCCTCAAGCTGCCTGTTGAAAGGCACATTTTATTTAGCCGATTGAGATCATAATAGTTTTTTGTTAAAATTCCACTTAGGCTGTGTGAACTAAAAAGTACTACAAGAAAGTGTCGTTTAATTTTTTTTTTATTTTCTTCTCTATTTCTTTATGCTTACTCTGTCATTTGTTAAAGGAAAGAAAATGCCAATGGTGAAAATATTTACCTCAAATTTGAGGTCATTTTTTAAACTTTGAAAAACTTGTGCGGAGGAAGGCTTTCTTGGAGGACTGAGGTGAGGTTATTCAGGAGGCACCTGTTGATGTCTTCATAGCTTCCTTGAGTTCACACCTCCGGCCAGAGAACACCTCACTACTTCAGGGTCAGTGGTAGAAGCATGCCCTTTACAACGCAAAAGACAGATCGAGAGGAATGCTTAGCTTCTCCTCAAAATGGAAAAAAATTCAGTTCTGTCCCAATAAATCTGAAAAAATACATTTGAGACTTCAACAGGAGAAAGTCAACAACTTGGGTGAATACCCATGCTATCCATCAGACCATCACTTGAAACTTCACATAAGCCACTCTTTAGTACGTGATGAACTGTGTATTTGGTTACAGTGAAGAAAGTGGGGTGGGTAGCAGAGAAGAACCTGGGTACAAACACAAGTGGGGAAGTGAAGAGTCTTCAAAGCCACAGCATTAGACTTGCAAATGTGTTCCCTTCCCAGGCATAAGATTGCTAAACATCCAAGTCCTTTTAATTTACAAGTGTATTCATCAAGTCGATTGATTTGATATTCATTGTTGGAATCTTCTGAGTAACTGGGAGTCATTTCAATGGTGTTATTTATCTGTAAAGGTTATGATCTGGTTTTAACTTTCCTTTATTTTGTTGGGACATGATGTTTTGATGTCTTAAAGGCTGGACAGATCCTTGCTCCTTCCCCCCAACCTATGCCATTTAGAAGCAAGATCCAAGTCCTTGCCTGCTAACAGAAGGAAGCCACTCACAGCAAAAATGACAGGGTACAGCTCTAAAGCCAAATACAGGTGTTTCTGGTATAATGCCACATATGCACTCCCAAAGAACCACATCTTGTGCAAAATCACACACCAACATTAACTGGGGGCTATAGGAAAAACAGGATTGGGGGAGACCATTCAAAATCTGTAGAACTTTTAACATCAACAGAATCATAACAATACTAATTAAAAAAAAGAGAAAAGGAAAAAAAAAAGAACCCAGTTAAATCTCTACCACATGTGCTTTGTACCCATCTCAAGGCCAGTCATTTGTAGCCTTAAGTATAGAATGAAGGGGTGGAGGGTGGTTAAAAGAGTGGAGATTCACTTATAATAAAAACCATTTTCATCAAAATTAAAATGGGATCCAAGGTGTCAGGGTGAAAAAGTTTCCCTCTGGCCTTCTAAGTTCTTGGGCTGGTCTAATAATTAAATTAACATAAGACAGATTAACAGGAGAAGAATTTAATTTTGTACACACAGGAGCCCCAAAGATGTGAGACTTACGGGCAAGTCAGGAAGCTGAGGCTAATATATGCCGTCCTCAGCTAAGGAATGAGCCAGGGGCCTGGGGCTTCAAAGACGGGAAGGCAATTCACAGGAAGATAACAAGAGCAGATGTTTGGTAGTTAGAAGCTTGCCCTGCCATGCAGATAGGTCTTTCAGATAAAAAAAAAAAAAAAAGGTATCTCTGATAAAAGCTCTCTTTCTGGGCCAGGTGCCCTATCTAAATTCTTTCAGGCAGTTATGGGAGAGGTAAAAGTTTTTCTTGAGTCTTCTGGGTTTTGATGGTCTTCAGCTAAAAATACAATACACCTGCCAAAGTGCTATGTTTTGGGGTGACATAGTCTCCTTGTGAAAGGCATAGGCTTCTTCATTAATCCTTTCATTTAATACTGTGGGGAAATGTTGCCACAAAGCAGCCTTTGCATGCACAGCCTTGCTGGATAGCCTGATACAGTGAAAAGCAGAGTAGTTGTTGAAACTACTAACCCAGCCATTGCTTGCATTCAAAGAAGGCACTTCTGAGTCTGTATCGTTAAGTCTTTCTCTTAATTATCAGAAAGCTTTCTACTGATGCTTCAAAATATTAGCATGAATAATGAATGACCTAATGATAGGGTTGAGTAGTATATCAGAAAAGAGAAGATCGTGGGACTAAGACTAGATGTTTACAATTACAGAAAAAGAGGTCTTATGAAAACTAACATCCAAGACATTAGCACGTTGTGAGTAATCACACGTGAACCAACACCATGACTTTCATGATAATCTGACATTATACCCTATTTGCCAATTGCATATGGCACAGCTGGCCTCAAAGATCCATGCCATAGTAGGGCAGGCACTAGACCATCCTAACTTTTGTTTTTCAGCCCCCCTTTGTAATGGAGAAGTGGAATGTAGGAATAATGGAAAATCAGACTGTAGAATGCACTGTCACATATGAGGTAAGCTTGGGGTTGGGCAAGGGCGGGATGCTGGTGGCTTTACCATCAGTTTCTTAGTAGGAATTTATTAGCTCCCTCAACAGTGCTTAAAATTGGAAGAGAAATTATTTAACCAACATGAATATGGGAAGATTAACATAATTACTCTAACAAAATGTTGGTAAGGAAAGAGAACAGGATATTCTTGCCTAGGTAAAGATTGAGACAGTAATACATCCATTCATCAGCTAATGATTGAACATCTACATGCTGTGTAACATGTTAGGTACTGGGGTTATACCAAACAGTGACCAAACCAAAACTCTGCCTTCTTAGTGCTTAGAGTTTAGGGGTAGATCAGCGATTCTTCACAAGGACAGAGAACAACTTCTACTGTCACCTGGTGGGGAGAGAGGTCTATTCTCAAAAACAGATTCCATATATTTTATATATGGATAAATAGAAAAACTGACACTTTAAAAAATATGCTACTAAGATTAAAATTCACATATTTAGCAAATACCTGACAGTTACTCTTCTATGATTAGGACAGACTAAATCTATACTCTCTCTTGAGGTTCCAATGAGAGGAGATGGATAATAAATAGGTAAGCAATAAGCAGAGAGTGATAAGTGGTAACCAGAAAATAGTGAGACTTGGGCCATGAGACTGGGTGGTTAGTTAGGGAAGGCCTCTCCTCTGAGGAGGAGGCAGCAAAAAAGAGCACAGGAGAGTCAAGGCCAAGCTCCTGAGGCACAGAGGACAATGACAAAGCTCCCGAAAGGGGCAGGCTGGATCACAGAGGTTCGTGGGGCCACAGTGAGGAGTTTGGATTTACTATAAACACAATTGGAAGCCAATGGGGTGTTTTAAGCAGTCTATTGCTTAAAATAATCTAATTATGTTTTTAAAATCAGCAATATCTTCGGGTGCCTGGGTAGCTTAGTCGGTTAAGTGGCCAACTTTGGCTCAGGTCATGATCTCACGCTCTGTAGGTTCAAGCCTGCATCGGGCTCTGTGATGATGTCTCAGAGCCTGGAGCTGCTTTGGATTCTGTGTCTCCCTCTCTCTCTGCCCCAACCCCACTCACACTCTCTCAGTCAAAAATTAATAAGCATTTAAGTCTTTTTTTAAAAAATCAGCAATATCCACATGGCTGGTGGAACATAATGCTTTACAAGGTAGAGAAACCCTGCAGGAACAGGGGGGAGGGGAAGAAGTAGACCCCAGAGTCTCATGACACATGGAGATATTATATTAATATGCATCTGCCATCAAAAGGACATGCATTTCATTCATTCATTTTATTATTCATTCAGGAAACATTTGGTAAGGATTCACCAAGACCCAGGCACTATAACAGGAGTTTACACCTGTTTTATCCCATTAACGTTGTATAAATACTGAGAGATAGGCAGCATTAACTTTCATAGGGAAAACAGGCTCAGAGAGATAGAACGAGGTCCCGAGGTCTGGGGTGGTCAGTGGAGTCACACCCAGGCTCTTGGACTATAAACAGTTTCCACTATTCCTCAGCTGTCCTACCTGTTCCCTTACCAGCAGTAAGATGAGGGAAGTCAGCCTGTAAATGGACTCCATGCACTGCTGCATTGTGATGGTCTTCTGAGCCGCCAGATTGGCTCTGATTCAGCATTGGAAATCCATACCCTGGCTAGTCCACTTATCCAGGGTGATCTGATGCCGGAAGCCGATGAGTTATTACAATAGTTCCTTATCCTCACCAGCCAGGGAGCACAGCTTGTCAGGGATGAGGTGCCTGAGAAATAGCATTAACTGTCAAAGTGCTGCTGGTAGGACATAAAACCTAAATAAGAACAGTTGATTGGTCCTGAGAAACATGGAATCTAGACTGTTGTGGAACCTGATGACCAGCCCCCACTATGCAGGAGAGCCTTCTTTTTAGTAACTTTTCTTCTCCTCTCTCCTTCCTCTTCCTCCTTCTCCTTATACTCTGTGACGATGTGCTACTTGTGTCTGTAATTGTCACTGCAGGGTTTTTTAAACATATTTTTATAACCATATCGAAGTCTGAGAGGCTCCTGAACCTGATTTGTGACACCCGGTGATGAAGGGTTTCAGGATGAGAAGGTGGTGTGTCTTGATCTGGTATCTTCTCCTTTTTCTAGTCCTTATTTTTTACCTCCCTACCCAGTCTCACTTTTCTATCTGTTACCCTGCACCCTCCATGGGGATAAGTATCCACCAGACTGCCCACACCCACTCAGTTACCCTGCTGATCAAAGGCAGTCGTGGGCAAAATAGGGGTCAGATTTTTATGTATTCAAATCTGTCTTCAAGTACTCTAAACAGAAGAAATTGTTTTTCAGTCCTTAGTAAGCAAAAAGGTAAGTTGAGATTCGCCAGATAGAATAAATTCTGGGAGATGACAACCACATTTTGAACTACTATAATCCACTAAGGAATAAAGTGGTCAGAACTTTCCTTTTAGGAACGCCTGGGTTGGCTCAGTTAAGCATCTGACTCTTGATTTCGGTTCAGGTTATGATCTCTGGGTTGTAGGATCAAGCCCCACATTGGGCTCTGGGCTGAGACAATGGAGCCTACTTGAGATTCTCTCTCTCCTCTCTCTCTGCCTGTCCCCTGCTCTTGTGCATGCACACGTGTGCTCTCTCAAAATAAATTAAAAACAAACAAAACACTTTCCTTTTAATCGGATTACCATATTTAGGCAGGCTGATATTTCACCTAATGCATTATGATAATAGTGTTCTCAGGAGTTAAATGGGAGTGACATAATAACTTGAGTTCTTTTCTTCCTGTTTTATAAGCACCAGCATGTCGTTGTTTCTCTCTCTCTCTCTCTCTTTTTTTTTTTTTTTTTTACAGAGTGATGTTAGAGCTCCAAAGAGCACTAAACATGTCCACTCAATTCAGTGGAGTAGAATGAAACCTCAGGATGAAGTGAAAGCCGTTCAACTTGCCATTCAGACACTACTCCCCAACTTAGAGGGCAGCTCTAGAAGCAGGTCTGACTCAAGTAAGTTAGAGATGTGTGCTAGACTAGATTCCAAAACCTTAAATATCAATTTCTCATACCAGGGATAAGTGCCAGTCTGGTAACACACAATATAAGACTTCCTTCTTCTATTTTTAGAATATTGGTCTTACACACATACTATATGAACAGTAGTGTTTATGGGCTTATAAATATTAGCATATTACAATAAATTTCAGTATTTGGATAACTATGATAAAGACGAAAATTAATAATTATGTTATACTGGTAAATAAGTATATGTCTATTTATACACTGACATATTTCGCTTCCCAAATCATAGACAGATATTAATCTTCCGTGTCCCGCAAACAATCCTATGAAACCAATGCGATTACTGGGGCAATTTCTTGCGTCCTGAACACCACCGATACATCAAAACATAAGAATGATAGGGGAAGGGTAGGAGGAAGGGAGGAAGAGAGAGGAATAATAAAGGGAGGACAGAGAAAGAGAAAACATGAAATGCATATGACGGACAGTAGTGACAGTAATTACAGATGCTACACTGAAACAATTTAGAAATTACACAGGGGAAGCCTGGCTGCCTTGCTGTTAAATTGGTCATTATTTGGTAGATTCAGGGAAGAGGTCCTGACCTTCACCTTCACAGATGTCTAGAAATTCTAATACAACCCAGAGTTAGGCTCTGGGGGACTGCAACAAGCTAACAGATGCATGGAAGTTGGGTGCATAAACCCCCATGCAATTCACTTTTTACCAGGAGAAATATACCTGCCCAGCAAACCAGAAATACATGTTTCCTGATCAGTGCATTATTTTTCCTGGTAAGAAAATATACCTGAAAAGCCATATCAGAAGGTTCTTTGATGGCATGTAAATAAAGTACCCCGATGACTGCTGTCACTGAGTTATGAGAACCTAGCTAACCGTCCCCTACTCTCAGGACTAGCTTACCAACTGGACCAGATCTTTCCATACATCAGCCAGCTGGGGGGCAGGGGGGGCAGTTGGTTTGGTTATTTTCTTTCACAATGAATCATGACAAGACATTCTGGCCACCATGACTGAACTGGAGTTTTCACAAAGCCTTCTCGGCTACACACATATTTTCAAACCTCTCTTAGGTCAAGCTGTTTCTACACACCACTAACCCAGGTAATGGGTGTTGATTCTCACTAGTGGCCCCTACCTGGAGCATGGCATTTCTAAGTTCTTTTATTTGGTAACCCAACAATCTCTTCTTGCATGCCTACTATCACCTTTAAAAGGACTTCTTACTATAATAATTTTCCCCTCCCAAATAATTAATATTTACTGGCCACATTTTACTTCTATAAGGGCTTTCATTGCTACGATTCTATTTGATCCCTACAATACTCCTGTGCAATCTGTGGGCGTCTTCTCTCTCCACTTCTGCTATATTTTTCCCTTTTACTAAAAGCTGGTTTTCTGTTTCCCCAGCCACAGGACTCATAATAGCTGCCAACTGCCTCCAAGTTTTACATGGTTCAAATCCCACCACTTTGAGAATCACCAAATACTTCAACAGTCCCAATTCTAGATTTCCTGGAGGAAGACTGTTGCTGTTTTTTCCAAGCATTCTCTTCTGGACCAATTAACTCTATCAGCAGGAGGAGGTGGTGGTGGGTAGCATAGCCCAGTGGGGGACGCAGGTGGTGAGGACATCCTGTGCAGTGAACTGTAGCCATATGGGTGGAAACAGGGGAGAGACATTCCCCAAAGAGGACAATAAGCAGATGTCTGACAAGTATCCTGTACCTCTCTGATATCTAAATCTTTTGGGAGAAAGCAAATTATTTCTCTAAGAGAGTTAGGAAACGTCAATACCCTTCAATCTCCCAGTAGAATGGCTTTGGATAAACCTTTCCCTCTATTATTAACTGGAGAGGTTGTGGGATAAAAGGAGAGAGTGACCCCCCCACCCCCACCCCATGGCTCACTTCAGTTTTAGCTAGTTTGCCTCCCCCTTCCTTCTTCCTTGTATTTCTTTTTCCCTTTTGCTGTGAAAACAGAGGACACCACCTGGACCAGTTAGGATATATTTTTTAGCTGCAAGTAACAGAAAATCCAACTTCAACTGTCTTCCTCCCAAATGGACCAAAGTGCAGTCCCAGGAACAGTAGCCTCAGGATCAATGGGAACTTGTTAGAAATGCAAATTCTCAAGCCCAACCCCAGACCTGATGAATCAAAAACTGGGAGGAGGGACCAGCAACCTTGGCATGCAAAAGCTCTGAAACACGGGTTTTGTCTATAATAAAATAGTTATCTTCTGGACTGAAGAAGTCCAGAAGGCAGCTGGGCTCAGGTCCAGTGAGAGAAGCTGGCTCACTCATGTTGAGGACCAGGAACAAACCTCTCCTTCCTTCCACTCTGCCATCTTAGTATGTGCCTTTGCCCACCGCCTAGCTCTGCCACATTTACTGTCACCACACAAAGATACGGCAACGTGCAGAGGCCACAAAAGGCCGATGCCTTCCCTGCTCTCCTGTCCAGGGGTGAGAAAGACCTGCCTACATGCCGCCAGCAGACCACCTCTCAAGTTGCCTCGGCCAGAACTGAGCAACTTGTCCAGTCCTAAACATGGTATCACTGCATCTGGCTCAGGCCAATCAAAGTCTGCCACTAGAGCCAGAATGTGGTCAGCGCCCCCCACTGTGCAGGGCTCCAGCAGGGGGTTGGATGCAGGACAAAATGAGGGCTCTGTCAGAAGCTAAAATTTCAGAGAAATCAAGGGGAAGGCAAGAAGGCACTGCGGTTGCGTGAAGCTGTGAGGAGTGTCTGGACACAGCAGGTCAACCTGTGCAGGGCAGTGAGGGAGGCTGCTTGCTGGGAGTCAGAAGTGAGCGGGCATCTATTCCTCTCCAGAACTCATGGCAAGAACAGCCCAGGGAGGACTACAGGGAACTCAAGAATGTGGGCAATATGGTTCAGGCCCTGGGGGAGGCAGAAAAGACCCAAGGAGGGAGGCACTTACTTATTCACTGAAATAGAGCTTACCAAATGGTTCCTGTTAATTCACCATTTTCTTTTACCTTAACTTCTCTTCCTGTTTGCTGTGAAGCTTCATTTTTCATGGATTAAAAACAAAAACAAAAACAAAAAAAACATTTCTTATTCCTGGGCCTCAGAATCTCTCCTCTGGAGATGTGAACAGTCTTTCTTCCAAGCAATCCCTAGCTGTCTCAACCGGCTGGAACCCAATTTCTTTTGTCTGCACTGAGGGTTCTTGAGGATTTAAAAGTGCCTGGTGGCAAAAAGCCTTTCATTTACTGAACATGCCCTTACCATCCAAAACACACCAAGAGCAATCTCTAGAAGTGACAACATGGCTAAGTGGGAAAAAGATGGGTTTTAGATGCAGCAAGACCTGGATTAGCTGAGTGACCTTGGGCAAGTTACCTAGCCTCCCAAGCTGCAGTCTCCTTGTTTACACAATAAGATTATTAGTACTTACCTGAGAAGATTATTGAGAGGATTAAATAAGGTCATGTAATTAAAGCCTATGGAACAATACCAAGCATATAACATATACTCAGTAAGTGCAATCACCCTTATTTTTTAAAAAGTGTTTCTAATAATAAAGGAATGTCCTTATACCTAGCCTAGAACTTCTCTGAATGGTAAAGATTGAAGCATCCAAACAGGCTTCAATTATCTCAAGGCAGTCTTATGAATCAGACCTGCAGCTTACAGTGGCTTAAAAGATGCTCATTTCCATTTCCTCTGCAGGTGCTGATCGCCAGTGGCTGGATACTCTGAGGATGCGGCAGATTGCATCCGATACTTCTTTACAGCGTTCTCAGAGCAATCCTATTCTGGGGTCACAGTTCTTCCCATATTTCAATGACCAGGATTCCTATGCTGCTGCCGTAAGGCGGACCCAGGTGCCCATTAAGTATCAACAGATTACACCTATAAACCAATCCAGAAGCTCCTCTCCTACTCAGTATGGACTGACCAAAAACTTCTCTTCTCTGCATCTCAACTCCAGGGACAGTGGCTTTTCCAGTCTTCCAAGTGACAACTCTTTAGAGAGGGGTCGGTACTCAGAGAGAAGCAAAAACAAATATGACCGTGGTAGTGCATCACTCAATTCTTCTCCTAGGGGAAGGTACAGTGGGAAAAGTCAGCATTCCACTCCTTCAAGAGAAAGATATTCTGGAAAATTCTACGGGGTTTCTCAGTCAGCACTCAATACTCACCAGTCGCCTGACTTTAAGAGAAGTCCGAATGACTGCCACCGGTCCAGGACCATACCGGGGATGCCTCTGCACACAGAGACAGACTCAAGAGCCAGTGAAGAGGAGAGCAGAGTCAGCGAAGGAGGATGGACAAAAGTGGAATACCGAAAGAAACCTCACAGGCCCTCTCCTGCCAAGACTAACAGGGAAAGAGCCAGAGGAAACTACCGGGGAAGGAGAAACTTTTGATGAACTGACCTAGAGAAGTTTTCTTAAGCAGGTTTTTTTTTTTTCCTTTTCTTTTTTTCTTTTTTAAGATGTAATGGATTTTGATAATACCTTCAGACGGAATTAACAAAAAGACAACTTTTCCAATTTTGGATTTAGGAAATGCCTTCTAATTGAGACTACAGCCAAACCACAGCTAAAATGATGGATGTTGGCTGCCAAGGATGATAACTAGACTTCAACATAACTATACATACCTGCATCCCCACACCCCAAATTAACATTTTGACAGGAGGGGATATGCCACCTCATTTCCCTAACCACCGCCATTCTGGTTAGCAGGGCCTGGGCTAGGGTGAGGTTCAGTGGGGCACTTGTCTTGGGTGCAAAAGTTAAGGGGGTACCAGGAAGCTCGGTAATCAAGATACGTAACATTCTAATGCAATATTTAAATAAATGAAAATTAATGCAAAAATTCTGTGATAAACAAATCAAAATTCTACATAAATATAGGATCAGTATTACTGATTTTCCCTCTTGTCTTAGACCCCGGTATGGCTTGGTAAGGCACTGTTACTGTAGATCCTATTTTAAAACTTTGATATTTTGTTCATCATGAATTTTTGCATTAATTTAAAAAATACTGCCTTAAAATATCATTTATCTTGATTACTGAGATGTTGGGAGTTTTTGGTTGTTTTTCTTGAGGCCTCCTTAAATTTTGTGCCCTAGGGAAGGGCCTCACTTGCCTTACCTGCATCCTGACACTGCTGGTTCGTATTTATTTTAGTAAGGTATTTGGATTCTTATCCTGGTCAGAGCTGAAGTAATTTGGCTTGTCATTTTTAGACAATAAAAGAGGTTATTGAACTTAATCTTGATTATGATGCATATCTCCTTCATTAAGACTCATCTGAAACCAAAGATCTAAACTGCCTAGGAGATTTGTGGTTACTGCTTTTCCAAAGCTCCCAGGGACTGCTTTTGAATATTATTTTCTACATTTTACTAAAGGAGAAGCAAAGAGGGAAAAAAAAGTCCATAAAGACCCCCTGGAATGTCAGAAATCTAAAATCTGAAAGAAAACAGACACAGAGTGGGATAATAACGTCACAAGCCACAAGCCAAAGAAATTTAAAATTACCAACATCTTTGTTAACACAAGCCAGTAAATACCATCCTTGCAGCAAGAAAGCTCTAAGCAGCTGGGGGAAAAGAGGTAACCGGTACAGGTGGGAGGAAACTGCCTGCCGTTTAGGACAGGAATCGTGAGATCCAACTTAGGAAATTCTTCATTGTTTACAATTCAGAAAGTCAGGAGGAAATAAACTTTTATGTCAAATAAATAAATGTTACATTCCAATACATTCTGAGATTCTGTTCAACATTCACTAACCCTGAATATCCAGTGTCCTTTGCCTGCACAGGATTCTCAGTGCTCTGTAGAAATTCAAATGCCACACTGGTAATTCTATGGGGTTGAGTTCTCTCTTAATAGAAACCAGTCATCAAGTACATGCTTATATTCCCAGAGAAGCGGATCTGCTCTAACACAGTGCCTGGGGCCTGGTGGAGGAAACCATTTTTGGGAGGCAATAAAGTCAAGGTTATAGGAAATGACCTTTATTTACAAGGGAAGCTGTGACCTAAACGTTGATGCAACAATTGAATTTTGTAAGTTGTATTGTTTGCCACCTGCATTTATAAGCAAAAGCAATGGAGAATGGTAAAATCAGAGAGCAAGGTGTTCTTTTCCATCATGGATAACCAACATCTCTAAGGTTGTAAGCTCCACTGTGATCTTTTCTCACAAATCTGATAGCTACTACAGTCTGTTTTCAATTATTTTCCCCATGCCCTTTGAGTTTAAATTTAAAGAAAAATGGACGAATAGAAAGTATGCTACCTTAATGGCATGCTGCTTCTAAATAAGCAATAAATTTCTCTGATGAGAATTTTTGGGTACGTGGCTAAACACAGAACAGAGTCTTAACTGAGTCAGTCTGAAAGGAACACAAAGTATGGCTTTAATTACTAACCAAAATGGGCATTTTGAAGAATTATTTAAGACTCTAGTTTAAAAAGTGTTACACAAATGATTGCTTGTTACAGTCTATTTTCTCTACTTCTTGCTTTCCTGGGCTATGGGTTAGAGAATCCAGGCTGGTAGTGAAATGACTTAATGACCTCAGCCCTATTTAATGTAGTAGCCGATTGCAAATTGGTTATTCCAAGAGCACACAAAACTGACCACTTTGTAATACCTCTTGGAAAAAATACTTGTTAGCATCAATGCTCCCAGTCAAAACGAAAACAAGAATATCTAGAATCTGATTCTTGGTTGTAAAGAAATAATAAGAGTTGGATGTTCTTTCTTTCTTTCTTTTTTTCTAATGATGCTTATTCACCAAGAGTTGCTTGCCAGGTTGAAAGATGAAATAAGAACAGAGCAAGGATTAATAGAATTTTTTTTCCATCCAACTAAATCAGTTGCCAACAATGAGAAATTATAGAACTTACAAGAAGCTGAATTAAAAAAAAAAAGGATATTTTAAGAGAAAAAATTCCAGTAGAAACAAATTAAGAAAATACATCTTGAGTTGGGCATCTCTAAATGTGGCAATTTAATGGTCATTAAGGAGGCTTTTGACAGGATCTGGAACTGCTGAATCTATGTCGGTTGCTACCACACAGGTAGTCATTGTTCTAGGCTCAGCCCAAACAAAGCAAGATATTTTGCTCTCTGCAAAGTCACTGAATTAGCAATTCTATAGAAATAGTCTGAATAATCAAATAATCCCAAATCTGTAAAGGAAAACTGGAGATTATTTATCAGGGACTAACTTTAGAAATAAATATAAACTAACAATTGTTTTCAACCAATTAATAATGAATATAGTTCATAAGAATAATAACAATTAAACTGCAGTATTTAAAACTATTCACAGTGAAATTGAGAATGGTAAAATCTAACCTGGGAAAATTAGATTAAGAAACAATTGCCACAAAAGAATACCCACAGTGGCACAAGTGATAACTGGTAAAACTTCAACAAAACAACTTTTGATATATAAAACCTTCAATGTAAAATTTAAATTGAAAAGAACCGATCCCGTGGGGAAAAAATTGATACAATAAAAAATTTAATATAAAAATGAGAGGCAGGGCACCTGGGTGGGTCAGTCGGTTAAGCGTCCGGGAATGATCTCATTATTCCCGAGTTCGATCCCTGTATCAGTCTCTGCGCTGACAGCTCAAAGCCTGGAGCCTATTCCAGATTTTGTGTCTCCCTCTCTCTCTCTCTGCCCCTCCCCTCCTTGCTCTCTCTCTCTCTCTCTCTCTCTCTCTCTCTCAAAAATAAAAAAAAAGGGGCAATTTTATTATGTTGGATAGAAAATCAGGAAATTAAATTGAAAATGACCTTCACTTCATGCAATTCTTTCTTGAAAAAAATCTTAATAATAATATAGTTTTGATAAAAATATTTCATCCATATAGAGTCAGATGTCCTAGGGAAATCAAAATGTCCAGTAGTACAAAGTAGCAGAGCCAGAACATCCTGGACACAGCTCTGGGCATTCTGACTTCACAGAGATTTTTCCATTAGAGAAGTACTTTATAAGTACATTCTCCATAATCTATCAATTTGCTTCAACAAGCTGGTACAGATACGGCATGCTTCCAAAATTTTGGCTCTCAGAAACTGCTCAGTTATAGGATGCCACGATTTGGTTGTGCCAACTTGTTCAGGACATAGCATTACTGAAATTTTAAATTATAGACACTGTACTTAGGAGGCTTATAAAATCTCTTGCCACCACCGGATCTGAGAGGCTCTAGGTAGGCCAGGATGCCCTGGGGAAGTCAGAGCATAAGCCCTGAGCTTACCTCTATTTGCTATTACTGAAACTGTTTTCTAAGATTCCAGAGGTGGAAGAAATGCCAGATCCACGGTCAAACTTGTCCAGACTTCAGCGGAGCCGGCACCAGTGACTTTTTACTCAATTGCCCTTTTCCTTTGACGAATGAGCTTACCAAATAATGCATGGCCAAATCAAGAGGGTTAAAGAATGAAGAAGACTCATGTCCTCATAGTTCATTCATGCAAAACCAAAATCAAGATTAACTCTCCAGAACTAATGATCCATATCCTCAACAGTCCCCCAGGCGTCCAGATCCTTCCCTTACCACTAGAGAAATCCCACTCAGGCCTCAAGATCCAGGGGACATCCTGCTTCTCCCTCCACATTTCCAACAATTTTCCCCATTCGGTACTCCTCTTGCAGGCCTTTCATCACTCACTCCCTAGCACCACTACTCAACCCTTCAAACCCACTTCCCCAAAGGTCCTCTGTGAGAACAGTGCAGGGATGCCCAAGAATGTGTCAACAGGAAAGCAAGACTAACCTCTGAGATGTCATCAGTGGAATGGCCACAAATGCTGCAATATCTCCCAGATCTGAAGAACATGTTTGCAAATCAGACTGGAAGTACGAGGCAATCCAAAGACAGCATGAACCTTTTAGAGGTGGAGGGAGGGTCAGGGTATAGGTTTGGAGACAGGTTTGGAGACAACCAGGGGTGGTCAATCTTGGAAACCCAAGATGAGGTGACCCACAAAGTAAAAGGTTAGCCATACTATCCACGCCAGGCCTTCATGCTGGGCACAATCTGTGCAGTCATGCACGGAGACCCCTTAAGGAGGACAATACTGTCCAGCAGAACCCCTTCCAAACAGACATGAGAATCCACTCAGTTGGGGAAATATGAACCTGCTGTGGAGACGGTCATATGGTCCCGTTCTTCTGTATCCCCATTTGCCTCTCCCCACGGCAATCAAACACCATGCTCTAGCCACACTGAATTGCTGCCGTGTTCCTTCTGGTCTTCAAAACTGGTAATCCCTCCATCCAGCTTCCTTGGCACTGTGTGGCTAGGTCATCCTTCACCTCTCTGCTAAGACATCACTGCCTCCAGGACACCTTCCAAGATCCCCAGGCCTGGGTAAGGCCTTCCTTCCCTCATGAGAACCTTTTGGTTACTCAATCATATGTATTCCCCATTGTTATAATTGTCCCCAAATTTGGTTATAGAGTTGGTTGTCCTACTAGGCTATCAGATCTCTGAAGGCAAGGGACCGTGCCTATCTTGATGACCAGTGTATCCCACAATAGTTGGTACTCAGTCTATTTGCTGAATGAATACATTAATTAATGAGCCTAGCAAACCAATAAATCATCTAAATTCTTGCTCTAAGCTTCTCATTAAGTGACCTTACCAAGAGTCTCCAATCCACTTTAGAGTTGCATTTCTAGTGTTAAAATACTTGCCATTCTGACTTTATACATCAGCCTTTTGTGAGCTTTGCCAATGGGAGCTGGCCCCTGAGAACTCAGAGGCACTGATTAAATTTGGGGCTTATCACTGACAGCAAATTGTGGCTAAGTCAAGTCCCCCAGGGAAAAGTCAGACTATTTTTCCCAAGAAACAGCTCTTTGTATCATAGTGAACTGTATGATTTTCCACTTTGAATCTCTAGAGTATAGCACTATAAACACAGGCTCTCAATAAATGCTTGTCACAGGAATAAAAGAGAATAGAAATACTATGTGTGTTCAAGACATTCACATATAGACATTGTCTTTTTAGACACTTATAGTCTCACTATAAGGCTTTCCTTTCCAGAAGCCCAAAGTTCTTTTTAATGACTAGCAACTGTTTCTAATCCTAGTGCCCTCCCCAGTGCAGCTGTGACTGCTCCTAAAAGTACATAAAGCTTTACTGAAAGTCTGACCTGGCAGTTTTCCTTTCTCATACCCAAAGGTACCAGGCACATTCCTGAGCCAGATGATTCCTGCTCTGGCTGAGCCTGGGGGAGGCTTGACGTTGGTGCAGGGACAATTCAAGATCTGTCAGCTGGTTGTGGCTGATTATCAAGATGTCCAAACTGGCTCCTTGCTATGTGTAAGCAATTTAATTTTGTGCCTAATTTTAATCTGCAGTGTACTGTATGTCTACATCTGCTGTGTTAAAGCATTCATTAGCATTTAAAGGGGGAGCTGATGGTATTGATCACTCCTATTAAAACCAAAAACTGTCATTTGGCAGTAACTGATGAGCATTCTCTTCAACCACTGAAGTCACAGCCGAAGTTGATGTACTCAAAACACCGGCAGAAATGGAAAATGCAATACTAAAGCAGGGATACCAAAGTGGCATCTGTTATAAGCATCTATGTTTTGCCACCACCCACCCAGTCCCCAGCTTCCCAGATTATGAGCTGCTCCATGACAGGAAACTGCATTTTTTCCTGAATTTCACCACCTGGTACAGTGCCTGGCACACAATAGGTTCTCAATAAAGTTTTTAATGAGTGAATAAATTAAGGAATGATGGTGAAATAACCAGTGCATGTTATAAAAACATTCTATATCAACAACTATATTGTTCACACAGGCATTGCAACAGCTATGTATTGCTGTGGAGTAAATCATCACAAAACATTTAGTGGCTTAAAATAAGAATAAACATTTGTTATCTCACACAGTTTCTGTAGTTCAGGAATTCAAGAATGGTTTAGCTGGCTGATTCTGGCTTGGGTTTCTGATGAAGTGTTAGTCAAGATGTTCACTGGGGCTACCTTCATCTGAAGGCTTGACTGGGGCTGGAGGGTCTGCTGCCCAGACGGTTCTCTCAGGTGGTGCTGGGTGCTGGCAGGAGGCCTCAGTCCCTTCTCATGTGTATATTTTCATATACGCAAGTATCCTCGTGACATGGTGGCTAGATTCCCCCAGAGAAACAGAATCAAGAAAGTGAAAACCACAATGTCTTTTGTGACAGCCTCAGAAATCACACACGGTCACTTCCCATCCTGTCTTACTGTTCACACAGGGTAGCCCTATCAGTATGGGAGGGGACAACCCAAGGGTGTGAATACCAGGTAAGAGTCTCTGAGTCACCTCGTAGCTGGCTCCCACAGGCACTAGAAAAATCACTATACTCCCCAGTTGTGGTTTGCCACCTCCTCTGAGCTTTGCCTTTTCTGCCTCTTTTACATTTTCCCACAATCTAAATTTCAAACCCGAGCTACTTCAACTGAGTGTTAGAGCAGGAAGGCATCATGAAGACCGTCTCCAGAAGTTCAGTACCCTCACTTTACAGATGAAGAAATCAAAGCCCATAGGAGTGACGCACCTGCCCAGCACCTCGGCCTGCTACAGGCCAAGGCGGAGCTCAAGGCCACCCCATTGCAGCTCTCCTCTACACTGTCCTCATGGAAGCCCGTGCTTCGCAAAATGTTTAATCATACGTAAAACTGGTGTTCCTGAGGTCTGGCAGCTATAGGTTAACACTTATTTTATTTTGGTACAGTTGGGCTTTCTTAAGTCTCCATAGAAACCGGGAGAGTCTTTGTGGATTAGTAGCTATGACTAAATGCTTCTTAAAAACATCAAGGCAATTACATTTCCTCTGTCATCAGACCTTGTGTTGGTTTCCTCTGGTGCTTTAGAGGGAGCATTTGTTTTCTGGAACAAGTATTTTTAATAAAGTCTGCAGAGTACATTTTAATGCTCAATTTGGTCAAGCAAACATTTGCTGAGGTCCCACTGTATGTCAGGCATTGGCCCTCCCTTCTCTGTGAGTTCCATTATAAATTCAGAAACACATCTCAGAGGTAGGGGGAGTTTCCTATAGACTAAATTACAAACTTGGAAAGAAAAAGATGGAAGTATAAAAGATGGAAAAGAGATCATTTATCCTGCAGGACAGGAATAATTCCCCACTTTGCCAGTTCTTTCACCCCACGGCCTCCCCTTTCTCTGACTCTCCACATCTTATCTTTGCCTGGGGCACCTGCGCCTCTGAATTTTTGAGTTCTCAGGACTTAGCTTACCTAATTATTCTTTGTCTTTTTCTTTAAAAAAAAATCTAAAAATCACTAGTTCTGCATTTAATATAAAACACTCAATAATGACCTATCCTTAAATTTGAGCCATCTTATTTTATCAAAGAATCAAAATGAGTTTACTAAAATGAGAGCTCCCGTGCCAGATGGTCAATTTTCAGAAATCCCATACTTCTGACCAACACAGATGAAGTTCCAGGCAAACTCAAAGGAAAATAACACCATCTCCTTGTTTTACTGAGGTCTCATTATAAGAAACAGAGTCACATTCTAGCTAGACACAATTAAATTTATTTTCATGTAATATAAAATATATCACGGAAGAAATAATTATGATTAGACTTAACGTTTATTGACTAATCACTATGTGCCCAGGCTGGTACTAAGCCCTCCCTCATTAATCTTCCTAATCAAGCCTAGGAGGTAGAGTCTATCATGATCTCCATTTTACAGTTGAGGAAACTGAGGCATAGAGAGGTTAGCTATTTGCCAAAGGTAATTCAAGAAGTGGCATTGCAACAGGGTAAGACCCCACAAAGATTGGTGCTGGAGGAGGGCTGCTCAGAATTCAAGGTGGCTCTAAGGGCCTGTGGTCACTGGAACCTTGCCCCGACACTCTACAATTAATGTGACTCAGTTACCCCCACTTGGCTGCTGCTTTCCATGCCACCAACATCTGATGTTTGCTTCTCTCCTGTATTTCAGTCTGCACCAACAAGCTTCCCATTGCTGATGCCCCCTCATGAACTTTCAGCTATAGTTCCTAACTTTAACGGGTAAATTCCATCCATATTCCTTGTTTCAAAGTCCCCAGAAGAGAGAGAGCAGCTTGGCCCAGCTCATGTTTTTGAGACAGATGAAAGAAGTCACTGGTTGCTCTGCTCAGCAGACCCCAGGTTGACTGGGTGCCCTCCCTGGTCCTGTGGCCTACGAAGTGCGAGAATGGCACAGCACAGAAAACAAGGCCATCCAGGATGTAAGGTCTATAACCATAATAACTTCTCTTAGAACAGGGTATAGGCATACTTTCCAGCACACTTTTATCCTCTACTATCTAATCTATACAGTGTACTAGAAGGGCATATTCCAACTAATTGGCTGAATTTAATAAGTATTTTTATATGGCATTTATAAACTATACCAAGAAAACTGCAAATAAAAATTTCTGCTTTGTAAACAAGGCTGGACTGTGAGTAGGAAAAATACACTCCTCTCTCCTTTGCTCTCCCATGACTACTGCACTCATAAAACTTCTGACACTAGATACGTGGGGCTTTTTGCCCATACTGAACAATTCTGCAAATCCAGCTGGGTGTCCTACAATTTAACTCAATTCTGACACTATCTCCCTGGAGATCCCACAGGTTAAGGGCTCAGCCCACAAAATTGCTCCCTCCACTTCAGATGCCAATCACAAGTCCACATTGTCACCTGTGCTTCTGACCAGCTATAAATCAGAGGTTCCCAGGCTGCATCCTTGGGTTCAGTAATTTGTGAGAGCAACCACTGAACACAGGAAAACAGCTTTACTTATTTTTCACCAGCTTATTTAAAAAGGATATGATAACGAATACAGATGAACATCCAAATAGAAGAGATGTGTAGAACAAGGTATGTGGGAAGGGACACCCAGCTTCCAAGCCCTCTTTGGGTGCACCACCCTCCCAGCACCTCCATCTGTTTACCAACCCACCAAGTTCTCCAAACCCCATACCATTAGGATTTTTATGGAGGCTTGATTATGCAGGCGTGATCAATTACTAGCTCCATTTCCAGCCCTTTTCTCCTCTCTGGAAAATGAGTGATGGGGCTGAAAATTCCAAGTTCTAATCAAGACGTGGTCTTTCTCGTGACCAGCCCCCCATCCAGGAGCCCACCAAGAGTCTCCCCATTAGAACAGACATTCCTATTACCCAGTAAATTGCAAGGGATTTAGGAGCCTAGTGTCAGGAACCAGAGTCAAAACAAAATATTAGAACAAAAGATGCTCCTATGTGCTCTTCTCACTTAGGAAATTACAAGGGTTTTAGGAGCTCTGTTCCAGCAATCAGGGTCAGACACCAAAATATATTTTCTATTATTTCACAGATTGGATAACTTTATATACCAAAGTGTAATCAATTCAAACCAATATTTAATTGAGCATGTACTAAAAGTAACATCAAGGACAAACTTCCTAAGAGTAGGAATAGAGTTTTTAGGATTTGAGGGGTAGGAAAGACAACACATGTCCCCCAAACTGGGGTCAGATATATTGTAAAGGACACACGTTCTTTAAGAAATCCTAACTTTTGTGTTTGTAGTCTAATACTAATCTAAGAAATATAGGAGCAGATTTGGGATCATCTGCACGGACTCCTCAAATCTATGTACTGTCATGCAATTTTGGTGTTTGGGTCTGTGTTTTTCTTAATGCCAAACAGCATCAACATTCATTTTGGTGAGCAAACCATAAAGGGAAACCTAATGACACACATGAGTCACATTTATGCCAAAATGCACTGTATGCAGCAGTTTGATTTCCTGGTGGTTTGAACAGAGAAAAATGGAGACAGGATTGAGGTACTGAAGGCACTACATTCATGACGGAACCAGCAACTTTACTTCAAAAATTATCATTCTTTATACCCAGTTAATGGTGTCAAGTTTGATTTTTAGCTTATAAATTAGATTGGGTTTTACAGTTGAATGACAATTACTGCATAATGCAAGGAGTTTATGCTTTCTCAGGTGGTGGTGTTATTTAAGTACCATTATCACCAAAATAATTTATTAAATTTAATAATTCTTCTTTTCCTTTTAATAATTTAATAGTAATTTAGTTTTTAGAATTTCATTAATTCTTTTCTTTTTTAAAAATTTTTATTTATTTATTCATTTAAGTAATCTCTACACCCAACGTGGGGCTGGAATTCATGGCCCTGAGATCAAGAGTAGCATGCTCTTCCAACTGAGCCAGCTAGGCCCCCTAATTCTTTTTTTTTTTTTTTTTAATGTTTATTTCTGAGAGAGAGAGACAGAGAGTGTGACTGGGGGGACGGCAGAAAGAGAGGGAGACACGGAACCCAAAGCAGGCAGGGCTCGAACTCACATACTGTAAGATCATGACCTGAGCTGAAATCAGATGCTTAACTGTCTGAGCCAGCCAGGCGCACCCCCCCCCCAAATTCTTTTACTTTTAAAAGAAGACCATATATTTCCTAAAGTCTGAGGAACACTGATTTAGGTTAACTAATTTTCAGATGAAAGGCACAGGCACAAGGCCCTGAAATATAAAGAAACCTGTGAGCTACTTAAGATAGGGACTGTGACTTATTCATCCCAAGAGCCCAGAACTTAGATCCTCCATACACTGTTACTAAACTCGAGTGCCCAGGACCACAGCAAGATGGTGACAGAGGCAAGGCTAGCTTCTTACACCTATCTTCTTTTCTAGACTCCACCCCCTCCTTCCCTCCCTCCCCTGGCCCCAGGAAGCTTGTCAGTCCTTGCCTAGTTGGGTCACCTAAGTGTGACTGACTTTTTAAAAACTGTAAATATATTTGACGCTAATGATGAGGGAGCATGGGGCAAGCTGAGGGCAAAGTACAGGCTAACAGCACTCCCCACCTCCCCCAGGCGGGATATGTGTGATATTCCTCGGACACTCCTGGCTGCCCAAGAACAGGGGAAAGGAAAGAAAGCAAATGGTTGGCTGATAGAGATCACAGCCATGCAGGACAGGAGTCTCCTTCAGTTTATGGATAACTTAGTAAACTGCAAGAAAAAGGCAATTTTACCCATAGCGTAATCTCCAGAAACCTACAGACTCTGTTTCCTGGAGCCCTAAATATCACCCTCATCAAGATGGAAAGGGGTTTAAACGCTTGCCATGGTGGCATGGGAAACTAAGGCAAATGAAAAATTAAATGCCCTTATTGCCGACAGCCCATTGATGAGTCCTTGACACAGGCAGAGTTACCTCCTTCCAGGAGCTCAGCCGAAAGATGGTGACACTTTGCTAGGGGCAAAAAGGAATCTTGGACTAACATTATCCTACCCTCCTAGGACCCTGTAAGACTACTTTAACATATAAAAATTCCTTTGGAAACTTCCTTTATCTCAATTCCCCCAAGATATATGCTGGCAATTATACTCCAAGATTATGGCCCCCTGATACACATCTGAAGGGTCTCATGACTGAGGTTTTAACAAGTGGTAATAAATGGTGTTTTCCTAACAACAGCTAGCCCCTGAAAGTCCTAGAAACCTTGCTTCCAAAATACTTCAAAGACTTACTCTATCCCTAAGCCCCTCCCAACCTCAGGGTATATAACGAGTTACTCATCACAACCCCAGTGCAGCTCTTTCTGCCCACGAGTACTGGCCCCGTGTTTTAATCAAATCACCTTTTTGCACCAAAGATGTTCTTTTTTTTTCCCACCTTTTTGCACCAAAGAATTCTTCCTTGGCCGGCAGCTCCGGACCACGCCACCATCACCCCCTAAAACTCATCAATACTGTCTTTCATTAGTTTTCCAATGTCCTTTTCCGGCCTTTTTTCTCTCTCCCATTCTCAGTAGTTGCAATAATTGAAACTACAATTCAACTATAGCTTACTCTGTGCCCAGTGCCTTGCAAATATTACCTTGTTTAACATTTAATTAGACTTCTCAAATCTTAAATTGTCTTCAGTTTTCCCTTTTTTGTTTGTTTGTTTTAGCTTAGCAGCTTTTCAAGATGAATGGTTACTGAGTGTTCTTAAAGGCTGGCACTTTGAACCTGAATCAGGCTACTGTGTCTACTGAATTAATGATACTTGTCTATTGAATTAATGATACTTGCCTAGTCATTATCTTAAGAGGTTTTTGTTGTCTTTAAAGAGGGATGATTCGGGGCGCCTGGGTGGCGCAGTCGGTTAAGCGTCCGACTTCAGCCAGGTCACGATCTCGCGGTCCGGGAGTTCGAGCCCCGCGTCGGGCTCTGGGCTGATGGCTCAGAGCCTGGAGCCTGTTTCTGATTCTGTGTCTCCCTCTCTCTCTGCCCCTCCCCCGTTCATGCTCTGTCTCTCTCTGTCCCAAAAAATTAAATAAACGTTGAAAAAAAAAATTTTTAAGAGGGATGATTCATTTTGCTTGGGACAGAATGGTGCTCAATAAAAGGCAGTTCACATGCAAGTGGAAACCTTTGTATTTTATGTGTTCTGCTGTGAGCTGCTTTCCTTAGCCAGGTTCCCTGAAAGAAAACACCCCTCCTCTTCTTCTCTCAATCCATCATTTTTCATAGACAGGGTTCCCAAACAAGACAGGAAAAGTACCAAATGTAACACTGTTCTTCCTTTACGCAGTGCTTTACAGCTACCCCACACATGGCAGGCTCCATAGCCAGGGATACCACTGTGTTGAAAACCCTTATCTCTGTTCTACAGATGTGGAAAGATTTTCCTGAGGGTATTAAAAATATCTAGAGTGTTATCCAAATTGGAAGAAGAACTTTAGTCTTTAATTCAAATCATTGTGGTCCCATTTACAACACTGTCATTACAAGACTGAGTCCAGTGATAGCTACAGAAAAAAAAAAACAGAATGAACGCTGTAGGGGAGGAAAAAGTTTTCCTCCTCCCTCTTATGGTCTCTGGTTGGGTCTGCAAGTTAAACCGACAAAAACGGATTAATAGGAGAAAAGTGTACAATTTATGATAACAGAAAAATTTCCCCCTTTAACTTTACATCTTAAAGAGAATTTCTCAGGAGATAGCTATTCCCATCCCCACTGTGAATCTGTTACATGGGACTGATATCTCAAAGTTTGTTAACAAGTTCTTTTTGTTAACAAATTATACTAAAGTCTAGACATATCTAACAGATTTCTTCTGCAGTTCCTGTAGGGGAGAAACTCTTTTCTTCCCTTCTAGTTTCTTTGGCTAGTCTAATAATTAAATTCACATTAGCCAGGTTGACAAGAGAAAAAAATTTAACTTCGTCTGTACAAGAATCCCAAAGACATGAGGCTCCCAGGCAGGCAATCAAGATTGATTTCCCATTCTGAGCTAAGGAAGAGGGGATAGGGGTCTAGGACTTCAAAGGGAAAGAAGACAATTCACAGGAAGAAGGGAAGAGCAGATATTGGGTAAACACATGTTCCAGGTGTAGATCAGTCTTTCTAACGTAAAAAGTCATCCCTGGTAATAGCTTCTGCTGGTTAAGTCCCCCTATCTAAATTCTCATAGGTAGTTAAGGGAGAGGGAAAAGAAACAAAACAAAACAAAACAAAACAAAACAAAACAAAACAAAAAGCCACCCTTTCCTGAGTCTGTTAGGTCTTGATTGTCTCCAGCTCAAAATAATCCACAGGGCAAAACAGCACATTTTGGGGTCACGTATCCTGCTCCCTCTCGTTCCCTAGTATTGATGATATCAAGATTGAAAAGAATGACTTACCATTGATTCTGGTTTAAAAACAAATTATCAAGAACACAGTTGCCTACAAAATAAGGCAATGCTTATCAACACACACTCCTGAGTTTGCTGATTGCGGCATGTGAAAAACAACAGGAGGCTGTTAACAGGCAAGGGAAGGAATGAATCCCAGCACTTCAGCACTTTACAGGCTTGACCTTTAACACGGGGCAAATCTGTGAATTTGCCAAAGTCAAGCTGGGTTGAGGGTAAGAAGGTTGTTGGACCCACTACTGGAAGTACTGGCTCATTTACCAAAGCAAACAGAACTGAAAAGACCAACGCCAAACAAAATGAAGCTCTCTGGCTTTTTTTAAAGATCATTCCAAATATATTTTTTTTCTCCTTACTGAAGGGTAGCCCAATGTGCCATTGCAAAACAAGCTTCTTTAGTGTAAAGATGATTTTGAGCTAATTATTTTTTAGAAACTACAAATGCAGGAGAAGCTCCTTTTGTAAAGGGTATCTACATTTATAAAGGAAATTTACATTAGAAAGGGGGCCTCTACCTGGAAGAGAGCTATTACCACAGAACTTTTTCACCTGAGGGACTTAACCTGCCTGGCAGGACAATCTTTGTTTACAAAACATTTCTCTTCTCATCTTCCCCCCAATTGCTTCTCCCTTTGAAGCCTCAGCCCCTAAACTTGTGCTTAGCTCAATTGCTGGTCACCTTTTGAAACTCATATTTTCATGGAACATTCCAGATTGAATGTTATCGTTCTCCTGTTAATCTGTCTTGTGTTACTGGCGGGGGGGGGGGTGGGGGGGGTGGGGGGGGGGTGGACAGGGAGTCTTGACCAAGAACTCAGAAGGGTAAAGAGAAAATTATTTTTCCTTCCCAATTCACCTTGGAAGCAAAGCTCTTAGCCCTTGTTTTAAGATAACTACAAAATAAGAATAGATAAGCATCTGTAATAAAGATCTTTAAAAGATAAAAGGGTATAATGTAAAGTGTTCAATTCACACCTGGCTCCCACCATGGGCTCAATAAATTAGAGCTATAATCATTGTTGTTGTTAGTATTCTCTTACATCTTAAAACTCAAATTAAAATGGTCAGGCCTGGGGTGCCTGGGTGGCTCAGTCCACGAAGTGCTCAACTCTTGACTTCAGCTCAGGTCAGGATCTCATGACTAATGGCATCAAGCCCCTAGATGGCTCCACACTGACAGCACCGAGCCTGCTTGGGATTCTCTCTCTTTCTCTCTGCACCCCCCCCCCCCATCCCCACTCTTGCTCTCGCATGCTCTTTCTCTCAAGATAAATAAATAAACTTTAAACAAAGGGTCAGGGGCAGCTGGGTGGCTCAGATGGTTGAGTGTCTGACTTCGGCTCAGGTCATGATCTCGTGGTTCCTGAGTTGGAGCCCCACACAGGGCTCTCTGCTGACAGCCTGTGAGCACAGAGCCCACTTGAATCCTCTGTCCCCCCCTCCCAGCCCCTCCCCCACTTGCACTCTCTCAAAAAAAGAAATGGCCAGGCCTGAGATAAAAACAGTAACATTCTACTCCAGCTATTGCCCAGGTGAGCACCGACACACCTATTTTAGTCTGTTAATCTTTGCTTAAACCATTGTCATCAGCCCTTTGTTTTGTTTTGATATCACTTTAAGGATGCTGGTTAGTGGTGAATCAAATTTTAAACTCCTTAAAATTTTACAATCCAGTCGACTTTTCCCCCAGAAGAAATATACCTGTTGCCTCCAAGCTTTGACTGTTTCAAGGATTGTACATCAGGAGCTTGTTTGTACAAGTTTTATATTCCTAAACACTTAATACCATGGCAGCTTGGTACATCGCAAAATTCTATATGTTTTTTTTAACGTTTATTTTTTTTCAGTATATGAAATTTATTGTCAAGTTGGTTTCCACACAACATCCAGCGCTCATCCCAAAAGGTGCCCTCCTCAATACCCATCACCCACCCTCCTCTCCCTCCCACCCCCCATCAACCCTCAGTTTGTTCTCAGTTTTTTAAGAGTCTCTTATGCTTTGGCTCTCTCCCACTCTAACCTCTTTTTTTTTTTTTCCTTCCCCTCCCCCATGGGTTTCTGTTAAGTTTCTCAGGATCCACATAAGAGTGAAAACATGATATCTGTCTTTCTCTGTATGGCTTATTTCACTTAGCATAACACTCTCCACTTCCATCCATGTTGCTACAAAGGGCCATATTTCATTCTTTCTCATTGCCATGTCATAGTACTCCATTGTGTATATAAACCACAATTTCTTGATCCATTCATCAGTTGATGGACATTCAGGCTCTTTCCATAATTTGGTTATTGTTGAGAGTGCTGCTATAAACATTGGGGTACAAGTGCCCTTATGCATCAGTACTCCTGTATCCCTTGGGTAAATTCCTAGCAGTGCTATTGCTGGGTCATAGGGTAGGTCTATACGTTTATTTATTTTTGAGAAACAGAGAGAGACAGAGAACGAGCAAGGGAGGAACAGAGAGAGAGGGAGACACAGAATCCGAAGCAGGCTCCAGGCTCCGAGCTGTCAGCACAGAGCCTGACGCAGGGCTCGAACCCATGAACCATGAGATCATGACCTGAGCCGAAGTCAGTTGCCTAACCGACTGAGCCACCCAGGTGCCCCGCAAAATTCTGTATGTTTTTACTGGCCCCCAAGATTCCAATCTGGTATTATTGCACAAAAAAGTCAAATTTCTTTTTTTTTTTAATGTTTATTTATTTTGAGAGAGAGTGAGTGAGAGAGAGCGTGGGAGAGGCAGAAAGGGAAAGAGAGAGAATCCCGAGTAGGCTCCATGCTGTCAGCACAGAGCTTAATGCAGGGCTCAAACTCAGGAATCATGAGATCATGACCTGAGCTGAAATCAAGAGTCAGATACTCGACCAACTAAGCCACCCAGGCACCCCAAAAAGTCAAGTTTAAAAGTGTGTGTGTGTGTGTGTGTGTGTGTGTGTGTGGCGGGCGGGGGGAGGTAGGGGTAGGGAGAGAGAGGAAAGAGAAAACAAAGTCTGGAAAGACAGAAGATAAAATATTTCTCTCTCGGTGGGATAGCAGGTACTTTGTTCTTTCACCCTGTTTTGCTTATTTTCTTAGTACTTCAAAAATGAGGGTGAATTACTTGTATCTTTATTAGTTAAAAATGTACTTATATAAACACTGTAATTGAATATATTTTTTAAAAAATTTTTAATGTTTATTTGTGTGTGTGTGTGTGTGAGAGAGGGGGAGAGAGAGAGAGAGAGAGAGAGAGAGAGAGGTAGACTGCAAGTGGGTAAGGGGCAGAAAGAGAGAGGGAGACATAGAATCTGAAGCAGGCTCCAGGCTGTGAGCTGTCAGCACAGAGCCCCACGTGGGGCTTGAACCCATGAACTGTGAGATCATGACCTGAGCTAAAGTTGGTCACTTAACCAACTGAGCCACTCAGGTGCCCCTGTAATTGAATATCTTTAGATAACCCTACTAGGGAGAGCTTTCTATCTCCTCAGCCCAATGGGTCCTTTTTGTATCTCACTAGGCTCTGAAGGAGTCATACCAGTTATCCATGGTATGCTTAGTTTGCTGCCTATACCCCCAATTCCAGCCAGACATTTTCAAAAGGTAACCAACAAACAGTACAAATCAATACCATTGCTACTGAAAAGATCGAGTTCTTGCTCTATCGGATGTGAGCTAACAACTTCATCTTTGGGATTGAGACAGCCCTAAATTTTAATCTGTCATTTAGGAGCTGTATCATTTTGGACACATGTTCCCAATCCAGAAAATGGGTACATGAATCCTGACTTCACAGGAGAGTTTTGAATATTAGGGATGAGTATACAACCCCAAAGTGCCTGGCAAAAGCCAGCCTTCAAAATACAGTAGCTATGCTTATGATTCTTCTCCGTAGGTACGACAGCAAGTGGTCCTTTCTGTTTCCACCTCCCACCCCCGCTAAGTATGAACATCTCCAAAGGCAGGACCTCCAACACAGGTTTGCCAGCGAAAGGGAACCAGCCTGCACTCATTTGCTGTTGAAATGATGAAGACGCATATACCTCTTCAGACAATACTATTTTATTTATCTATATGTGTTACATATAGATATCCAAAATCTGTATTTAGGTCGGCTGTTTATACTGATCTAGCAGCTGATTAAGTGACTACCAGATCGTATATGTTACTGCTAATCCAGAACAATGAAGCTTTTGTCCTGCTTACCCTTCTAATTTATTAACCACCTGTATTCTTCAAGACCTTCTCCTTCTTCTCTAAATAATTAAGTTGATAAAATGCTTTGTGGACAGGGTTCATTTTCAGATTCAGTATCTCTGAATCTCTTTTTAATTTTTCTTTTTTTTTTTAAGTTTATTTATTTGTTTTGAGAGAGAGAGAGCAGGGGAGGGTCAGAGAGAGACAGAGAGAGACAATCCCAAGCAGGTTCTGCTATGTCAGCTCAGAGCCCAATTCGGGGCTTGATCTAATGAACCATGAGATCATGACCTGATGAAAATCAAGAGTCAGATGCTTAACTGACTGAGCCACCCTTGCAAGGTGCCCCTTTTAATCCTTTTGACAATTATCTTCTAAGTCTGTGTCTCTAAAATTGTCAAGGCTACAGCCGGAAGTCTCAGACTGCCCCAGCTCAGATTCCAACTCTCCATTTCAAACCATGTGATAAATTACTTATCCCCACTGTGTTTCAGATTCCTCCACAGTATAAGATAATCATAGCACCTATTCTGTCTCATAAGGTAAAGTGCTTAGAACAGGGAGAGCCCAGCATACAGTAAGTAGCAATTATTATATGTGATCAATATTATAAAGGTGAAATATACTCCACGAATATCTGCAACCCTGTCAGAATGGCAAACTGCCTACCTGCAGGATTCTCTTTCAAATGATAACCATTGTTGGAAAACCATTAAATGTGCATACAATTGTCATAGCAAAGAGAAAATGACACACATAGTCTCTAAAGTAATTTCTGCATGATGGATGTTACTGGAAGTTGAGTGGCAGAACATTATTCACTCCCATGGAGAAACCTGGTTTGGGGGTTTCCAATAAACTACAGTAATAACTAGTTGGCTCTGCCCCCAGTCAAGTTCAGTCATCTCAGATGTGTTTGAATGCTGAGTCGCTTATTGTTTGTTTAATCCTCGGTTTCCTCTTCTTTATTCCGGCCTCCCCCAGCAGATGTCCCCACGCATATGGGAGTGCTTGGGGAAGACCAGCAGCAGCATACCCCACAAGGGGACACATCAAAACTATCCCCAGACCATTATCCAGAAACTTGCTGAGCTGATTGAAGGGCACAAAGTTTCTCAGGCATTCTTTGTTCCTTCCTCCCCACTGTGTGCAATCACTCAAAACAAGGATCTCTGTGAGCGCCAGCACCAGCAACGATTCTGTCACCGGTTTAAGCAACTCTGTAGAGGATCAAATCTCTGCCTTTTAAGCCTGTGTTTTCCACAAACCCAATTCCCAAAGATGGTGAAGACGTGCTTCAAAGATATTCATTTGAATTTTTACTTCCATGGTGAAATGCCCTCTGATTTAATTACTATTATTACTCTGAGCCAGAAAAGACACGTTATTTGGCAATTGAGAGGGAAAAACCTGAGCCAGAAAGACCTTCTGACATTTTATATCAATAAATTAGAAAGAAATAACCAGGCTCTCCTGAAAAAGATGGAGATCAGCAGAAATATTTTGTGATGGGCTTCATGTGACGTGGAAGTAGTTCTAATTGTTTATTCTAATAAACTTCCAGAGCTCCAGGAATCACATTGTTGGGTGTGACAGGTTGGAGGTCATGTAGGAGTTTCTACATGTCTACAGTTAATAACAGTCTGTGGAGATTATATTTAACCACATGTAAACAGCTGGTGTGGAATCGGCCCACTGTTCGACCCAGCTGGAAAGCACCAGAGTGGTTAAGCTAAAGACTGCAGGGGCAGCACAATATCCACCAGCTCTCTGCTAGAGGAGATTACCAGGGCAGGTAATACCTCCCAAGTGATTTTCTGGCCTTCCATGAGTATCCAGGCTCACAAAGAGTTTGATTCTCCTTTCTCAAAATTCCTATACTACTTGCAGTCTGATGTTCACACTCTATCACTTGATTTTAATAGAGACTAGGCAATAAAGAGTTAAAATAGTCTAATTGTTTCTGTAGATTGGTCTTTTCTCACTACAGAGCTCTCCTCATCAGGGTCACTGATAATATCCTTTGAACATCCAACAACTCCGCAACAATCCGCACAGACTAGGTGATCCTCTAAACTCAACTGGATAAAAACACCACTGTTCAAATGTCACACGAGCTCAGCCTACGCCTTCTTCCCACGGCAAACAAAACGTGTACTTCATAAAACAAAATACGTTTTAAAAAATCATGTTTTACTTTTTTTTTTAATGTTTATTTATTTTTGAAAGAGCACATGAGCAGGGGAGGGGCAGAGAGAGAGAGGGAGATACAGAATCCTAAACAGGCTTCAGGCTCTGAGCTGTCAGCACAGAGTCCAACACAGAGCTTGAACTCCCAGATCATGAGATCGTGACCTGAGCCCAAGTCAGAAGCGTAACTGACTGAACCACCCAGACACCCCTAAAAATTTTTTTTAGTAATCTCTACACCCAATGTGGGGCTTGAACTCATGACCCCAAGATCAAGAGTAAGGAGCTCTATCAACAGAGCCAGTCAGATGCCCCAAAACAAAATACATTAAAATACTTAGGTATAATGGTAGAAAGATTTATTAGCCAGGTGATATGGTTTACAACACCAGCGTTGCAAACTATGTGATCTTGGGCAAACCACTTACCCTCTCTGTGCTATAATCATTAATCCAATTAGTCATTTGATAGGTCTTTAATTATCATTTGATTTGTGTAGAATGTGGTGCTAAAAAGGGATACAAAGGTAAATAAGGCTTCCTCAAGTCTATCTTCTGACACTTATATTAAAGTTTTCATTTCTGTGATATTTTATTTTGAAAGCTCTCTTTTCTTAGTCTCTGAGTATTCCCTCTTTACAGCACTCTGTCCTAATATCTCCTCATCTCTTTGAGAATATTAGTGTAATCTTTTTCTTTTAATGTTTATTTTTCCATGTAGAGTCTCTGTTTTCGCCAAGTTTCCTCTATTTTTTGTTAGATTTCTGTCTCTATCATATTATGTGCTTTCCTCCAAAGTCATCTTTTAGAGTGAGGATGAAAAGCTGACAGGAAGCTCTGAACACTTTTCAGTGTAGCCTATAAACTGTGTTCTCACTATAGGGCAGTGGCTTTCCAAATATTTTGACCAGATTCCCAGACTGCTGGGAAGATGATGGAGTAGGAGGACCTTAAGCT
Source organism: Felis catus (assembly GCF_018350175.1). NCBI lineage: Eukaryota > Metazoa > Chordata > Mammalia > Carnivora > Felidae > Felis > Felis catus. The sequence goes on from NC_058375.1 coordinate 161,660,228, forward strand.
CACTTCGTCCCATGGACACTACTAGATAACACTCACATCAGTGTACATAACCCAGGCAACGATCCAAAGATGGGCAGAAAAACTCCACAAGCAAATGGAAAGAAGAGGCTACATGAAAAGGGTAGGAAGGGCAAAGACATGGTGGGGAGCTGAAAGATAGCAAGGCTGTCCATGGGAGGGAGGAACTGTGGGTAGGGAGAGAGGAGAGAAATAGATGATCACACCAGGAAAGATGAATCCCCATAATATTTGGCATTAAAGACCAGAAGGGCCAAATTTTGTGAGTTCTTACAACCGTGAGATGTAAACCTGGAATTTTATTAGTTTTTTAAATGTTTGTTTATTTTTGAGAGAGAGAAAGAGTATGAGTGGGGGAGGGGCAGAGAGAGAGAGAGAGAGAGAGAGAGAGAGAGAGAGACAGAATCCGAAGCAGGCTCCAGGATCCAAGCTGTCAGCACAGAGCCCGACATGGGGCTCGAACTCACAAACCGTGAAATCATGACCCGAGCTGAAGTCGGACACTTAACCGACTGAGCCACCCAGGCGCCTCGTAAACCCGGAATTTTAAAAATCAGTGGGCTCAGCTCTGGGAGAGCTGGGAAGGCAAGAGGAAATTGGGTCCCCACCCTTACAGAGAGCACAACAGTCCAAAAAGATATAGCATACAAGATGGAGTTAGAAAAATGCCTGGGATATATGGTAGGGAGAGTTATTTACTAATCTCAGAGCATGTGGAGGGACTGAGATGTATGAGGAAGATAGGAGCTGGGAGGCACCACTTTCCTCCCACACACCCAAGCATAAAAACATGGCCATCTGTGGGAGCCAGTGCTGTGCCTACATACAGTACCTAACATCCTTACATTAAGCCCTGCCCTTGGGCATCATGGATCTACGCTTTCCAGTCAGGCTTGTCTCAGTCCCATTGCTGTGGGTCTCCTTCCCAGAAGACCATGGCAAGCCTTGTAACACATCACCTCCAGACCCAGGGGCTCTGTGGGGCCTTGGTCCTGAGAGCAGCAGGTCCCCTCTCACAAAGGATTGGTGCACAAACCTTACTAAAACTGCCTGCTCCACCCCCACGTGTTTCTTGTATACGCCCCCTCCAATACTCTCTTGGATGAAGCCCATTCAAAACGAGGACACAAGTCTGGCAGTGTGCAAGCAACACAGACAGGGGCCAGCACCACTCCAAAGTGACTCTTGCCCCGGGAAGAGGGAAAAATAACCACACATACCACTCATACTGCAAGCCCAGCACTGGGCTGGAGGCACAGATCTAGTCTGATTGCAGGGCCTGCCCACCAATGAAAGTTTCTTAGGAGACAACACAGGAAAAGCACCCTGCAGTTTGGTGGTACTGCACCTGACAAACACCAAGTCTGACTCAACTCAAGCCCAAGACAGCCTCAGACTTGTCCAGGAACACCACAGGGACAAAACCCTGCCTACATCAGGCAAAGAGAGTGTCTATACACAACTGGACTGAAGGAAACAGCAGCTCAGCCACAACAGCAAGGTGTATGCAACACACAAGAGACACCACTAAAGCATGCAGTGCTGGTAAATAGGGGACACTGCACTGTAGGGCACTACAGGATCTCTTCTTCATGTAAGAGACATAGCTGACATTCCTAACACACAGAAACAGATACAGACAGACCAAATGAGGAGACCGAGGAATATGTTCCAAATGAAAAAAGAGGAAAAAACCACAGCAAGTGACCTAAGCAAAACAGAAGTAATATATGCCTGATTGATAGACAATTTAAAGTAATGATCATAAAGATATTCACTGAAATTGAGAAAAGAGTAGAGGACATCAGTGAGACCTTTAAAAAAGAGATATGGAAAAAAAACAGAGATTAAGAACACAATAAGTGAAAATAAAAATACACCAGGTGGAATAAGTAGCAGACTAGAGCAAGCCAAAGAACAAATCAGTGACACAGATGATGAAATAATACAATCAAGCTGAGCAGTGAGATAAAAAATTATGCAAAGTGGGAATAGACTTAGGGAATTCAGTGACACTATCAAGTGTAATAACATTCACATTATAGGGATCCCAGAAGGAAAAGAGAAAGAATGGAAGACAGAAAATTTATTTGAAGAAATAACTGAAAACTTGACAAATCTGAAGAAAGGAAGAGAAATTCAGATCCAGGGGGCACAGAGATCCCCCAACAAAATCAACTAAGAAGGTCCACACCAAGACACATAGTAATTAGAATAGCAAAAAGTAGTGATAAAGATAAAATATTTAAAGCAGCAAAAGAAAACAATTACATACAAAGGAACCCTCATAAGGCTATCAACTGAATTTTCAACAGAAACTTTAGAGGCCAGAAGGGAGTGGCATGATATTTTCCAAGTTCTGAAAGAAAAAAATCTATCTTTAAGAATACTTTATCCATCAAGGCTACCATTCAGGGAAAAAGAGGAGAGATAAAAAGTTTCCCAAACAAAGGCTAAAGGAATTCATGACCACTAACCAGCCTTATAAGAAATGTTACAGGGGATTCTTTGAGTGGAAAGGAGGGGCCATAAATAAGTGCAATAAAAGAAGCACAAAAGCTGTAAAATTAAGTCTATTTTTAAAAATCAGTCAAGGGACTCACAAAATAAAATAATGTAAAGTATGACACCAAATCTCTAAAATGGGGTGCAAAGAATGGGTTCAAGCTTAAGAACCCATCAACTTAATATAGACTGCTATATGCAGATGTTATATACAATCCTAGTAATAAGCACAAACCAAAAACCAGTAACAGATATGAAAAAAAGAGAGAAAGAGAGAGGAAGGAATCCAATTATCTCACTAAAGAAAGCCAAGTTATCTTAAGAGAGCAAGGGAAGAAAGAAACAGAAGAACTACAAATACAACCATAAAAGAAGTAACATTTAAAATAATAAATACATATCTATCAATAATTATTTTGAATGTAAATGTACTAAATGCTCCAATCAAAAGACACATGATGACAGAATGGATAAAAAAAAACAAGACCCATTTATATGCTACCTACAAGAGACTCATTTCAGACCTAAAGACACATGCAGAAAGTAAGTAAAGGGATGGAGAATATTTATCATGCAAATGGGTGTGAAAAGAAAGCTAGGGTAGCAATACTTATATGAGACAAAACAGACTTTAAAACAAGACTGTAAAAGACTTAAAAACAAGAGACAAAAAAGGATACCATATAATCATAATGGGGACAATCTAACAGGAAGATATAACAATTGTAAATATTTATGCATTCAATGCAAGATGACCCAAAAGCATAAAGCAGCTAATAATAAACATAAAGAAATTAATTGATGGTAATACAATAATAGTAGGGGACCTTAATAGCCCACTTACATCAATGGGCATATCATCCAAACAGAAAACCCAAAAGGAAACACTGGCTTTGAATGACATATTGGACCAGATGGATTTAAAAGATATATTCAGAACATTCCATCTGAAAACAACAGAATACACATTCTTTGCAAGTGCACATGGAACATTCTCCAGAACAGATCACATATTAGGCCAAAAAACAAATTTCAACAAATTCAAAAAGATCAAAGTCACATCATACATCTTTTCTGATCACAATGGTATGAAACTAGAAATGACTAACAAGAAAAAATCTGAAGAGAGGACAACTACATGGAAGTTAAATAACATGCTACTAAACAATGAATGATTCAACCAAGAATTCAAAGAAAAAAATCAATACATGAAGACATATAAAAATGAAAACACAACAGTCCAAAATCTTTGGCATGCAGCAAAAGCGATTTTAAGAAAGCAATTTATAGCAACACAGTCCTAGCTCAAGATCCAAGACAAATCACAAATAAAGAATTAAACGTACACCTAGAGGAACCAGAAAAAAGAAGAATAAAAACTCAAACCAGCAATAAAAAGGAAATAATAATAAAGACTAGAGCAGAAATAAGAGATATGGAAACTAAAACAAAACAAAAAAAACCAGAACAGATAAATGAAACCATGAACTGGTCCTTTGAAAAGATCACACTAATAATAATAATAATAATAATAATAATAATAATAATAATAAATCACCATGACTCATAAACCTCTAGCTAGACTCATCAAAAAAAGAAAGAAAAGAAAAAAAAAAAGAGCAAGGACTCAAATAAACAAAATCACAAATTAAAGATGAGAAAGAACCACAGAAATACAACCATCAGAGAATATTATGAAAAACTATATGCTAATAAATTGGACACCTAGAAGAAATGGATAATTCCTAGACACATATATCTTCCCCCAAAACTGAAGAAACAGAAAATTTGAACAGACAGATTACCAGCAATGAAACTGAATCAGTAATCAAAAAATGCCTCACAGGGGCACCTGGGTACCTCAGTTGGTTAAGTGTCTTGACTTCAGCTCAGGTCATGATCTTACCGTTCATGAGTTTGAGCCCTGTGTCGGGCTCTGTGCTGACAGCTCAGAGCCTGGAGCCTGCTTTAGGTACTGTGTCTCTCTGTCTCTCTGTCACTCCCCTGTCTGTGCTCACTCGCTCTCAAAAAACAAATAAACAAAAAAAAAATTTTTATAATGCTCCACAAACAAAAGTCCAGACCAAATGACTTCACAGGTGAATTCTGAAAAACACTTATAGAAGAGTTCATACCTAATCTTCTCAAACTATTCCAAAAAGAAGATGAAGAGGAAGGAAAGCTTCCAAATTCATCTATGGGGCCAGCATTACCATGGTAATAAAACCAGATAAAGACACTATAAAATAAGAGAACTACAGGCCAATATCTCTGATGAACATAGACGCAAAAATCCTAAACAAAATATTAGCAAAGCAACATGAAAAAAATTCATTCCCCATGATCCAGTGGGATTTATTTTCAGGTTGCAAGGGTGGGTCAATATTTGAATTCAATCACCATGATACATCATATCAATAAGACGAAGGATAAAAACCATATGGTTATGTCAATAGACGCAGAAAAAGCATTTGACAAAGTACAACATCCATCCATGACAAAAACTCACAACAAAGTAGGCTCAGAGACAACATACCTTATCATAATAAATGCCATATATGAAAAACCCACAGCTAACATCACAGACAGTGGGGAGAAACTGAGAGCTTTTCCCCTAAAGTCAGGAACAAGACAAGGACATCCACTCTCAACAATTTATTCAACGAAGTACTAGAAGTCTTAGCCACAGTGATCAGACAAGAAAAAGGAATAAAAGGCATCCAAATCAGTAAGGAAGAAATTAAACTTTCACTATGTGCAGATGACAGGAGACTACATACAGAAAACCTGAAAGACTCCACCAAAAAGCTACTAGAACTGATGAATGGATTCAGTAAGGTCACAGGATACATAATCAATGTACAGAAACCTATTATGCTTCTATACCCTAATAATGAAGAAGCAGAAAGAGAAATTAAGAAAGCAGTCCCATTTACCATTGCACCAAAAATAATAAAACACCTAGGAATAAACTCAACCAAGGAGGTGAATGGCCTGTCCTCTGAAAACTATAAAACACTGACGAAAGAAACTGAAGATGGCACAAACAAATGGAATGACATTCCATGCTCATGGATGGCAAGGTCAAAGGTTGTTGGAATGTCCATACCACCCAAAGCAATCTACAGATTTAATGCAATCCCTATCAAAATACCAACAGCATTTTTCACAGAACTAGAACAAACAATCCTAAAATTTGTACGGAACTACAAAAGCATAAATAGCCAAACCAAAAAAGAAAAACAGAGCTGGAGGTATCACAGTTCCAGATTTCAAGATATACTGTATCTAAACTGTAGTAATCAAAGCTGTAGTAATCAAAACACTATGGTACTGGCACCAAAAAAGACACATAGATCAATGGAATAGAAAGCCTAGAAATAAACCTAAGATTGTATGGTCAATTTATCTTCAACAAAGGAGGCAGGAATATGCAATGGGAAAAAGACAGTGTCTTCAACAAATGGTGCTGGGAAAACTGGACAGCTCCATGCAAAAGAATGAACCTGGACCACTTTTTTACACCATATACAAAAATAAACCCAAAATGAATTAGAGACCTAAATGTGAGACCTGAAACCATAAGAATCCTACAGGAGAAGACAGGCAGTAACTTCTCGGATGTCAGCCATAGCAACCTTTCTAGATAGGTCTCCTGAGGCAGGGGAAACAAAAGTAAAAATAAACTATTGGGACTACATTAAAATAAAAAGCTTCTGCACAATGAAGGAAACCACAAAGCTAAAAGAAAACCTACTGAGTGGGAGAAGATATTTGCAAATGACATATCTGATAAAGGGCTGGCATCCAAAATATATAAAGAACTCATACGACTCAACAGCCAAAACCCAATAATCCAACTAAAAAATGGGCAAAAAGGGGCGCCTGGGTGGCTCAGTCAGTTGGGCGGCCGACTTCGGCTCAGGTCATGATCTCGCGGTCCATGAGTTCGAGCCCCGTGTCGGGCTCTGTGCTGACAGCTCAGAGCCTGGAGCCTGTTTCGGATTCTGTGTCTCCCTCTCTCTGACCCTCCCCCATTCATGCTCTGTCTCTCTATCTCAAAAATAAATAAACGTTAAAAAAAATTTTTTTTAAAAATAGGCAAAAGATACGAGCAGATATTTCTCTAAAGAAGACATATAGATTGCCAAGATGTACATGAAAAGATGCTCACCATCACTCATCATTAGGGAAATGCAAATCAAAACCACAGTGAGATATCACCTCACACCTGTCAGAATGGCTAACATCAAAAACACAAGAAACAACAAGTGCTGATGAGGATATGGAGAAAGAGGAACCCTCATACACTGTTGCTGGTGAAGCCAATGTATAAAGTTTTTTTAAGGAGGTTCCTTAAAAAATTAAAAATAGAATTGCCATATGATCCAGTAATCACATTACTGAATATTTACCCAAAGAATACAAAAATCATAATTTGAAGGGTTATATATACATCCTGTGTTTATTGGAACATTTTTTACAATAGCCAAATTATGGAACCAGCCCCAGTGTCCATGGATAGATGAATGAATAAAGAAGATATGGGGTGTGTGTGTGTGTGTGTGTACACATATATATAACAGAACATTATTGAGCCATAAAAAAGAATGAAATCTTGCCATTTGCAACACCATGGATGGATTTGGAAAATATAATGCTAACTAAAATAAGTCACTAAGAGAAAGGCAAATACCATGATTTCACTCATGTGTGGAATTTAAGAAACAAAACAAACAATGGAATTAAAAAAAATAAGAGACAAACCAAAAATCAGACTCTTAGCTATGGAAAACAAAGAGATGGTTACCAGAGGGGAGGTGGGGATGGGTGAAATAGGAGAAGGGGATTAAGAGTACACTTATCTTGATGGGCACTAAATAACATGAAATTGTTGAATCGCTATATTGTACATTTGAAACTAATATAACACTGTATGTTAAGTATACTGGAATTAAAAGAAATTAAATTCTTAAAAAAGTATGTTGACCAAGTAAACAGTAAGAAATGCAGTCTACATAATAACTCTGTGTATGTGAATGTGTGTGTCTTAAAGAAAATTTTCATAATCCATTTTCACAACTTTATTAATACTTTCTTTTATTGCATGTGATATGTTCTCCTATTTTTTCTAATTTATAAACACAGCCAACTGAATTGACTTCATGATACAGTAATGCGTCCCCATAATTGAAAAGCACTTGTAGAGGTGATCTTACTGGGCTGTTTTTGGGGGGAATCTTTGGTCAGACCTTCTGTCTTAGACCTGCCAGGTAAGTACCCAGAAGATACTTTTCCTTTTTCCTAGGGAAAAAGAGCTTTCATGGAAAGTTCAGAGGTGGCCAGATGTCTAGGAGCAAATAGGGGTAGAAGATGGGGGCCTCCATCTTCGAGATGTGAACTATCAATAATCACTTGTTTGTAGGTGTAGAGTTCCCCTCATTTCAGATGCCTTTTATGTTTACCCTCTAGGGACAAGAAATCCCCAGTCTTGGGGGCAGTACCTGGGGCTCTACATTCTCCTTACATCGAATTTTAGCCATTCCTCCCCTTTGTGGTTCACCTGTACCTTTTTTTTTTTCCACCTGTACCCTTATTTAGAAAGATATACAATATTGCCAATTCCTGACTATTGGGAATTCTATCCCAGAAATGGCATTCCTATTTCTTGGTATTCCTCACTGCTGGTTAAGGAATCCATTTTCTCAAGTTGGTTACCATTCTACCCTCTCTTTTCCACCTTCTAAAATATTGTTTCTTTTGTCTCTTCTCCTAACCTCTTTGATCTCGTGGTTTTCTGTTTTAAAAACAGCCAACAAAGGACACCCCTGTTACTGTGGGTTTAGTGGGGTATGGGAGGGAGCATAGCTAATTGTTAGTATTAAAATCAACATTTTAAGCCAGGCTTTATTACAACATATTTCCTTAAAATTTTTTAAAATATAAGAATCATTTCCCTATGATTAAAAACTTAGCATCATTTTAATATTCCTTTGTCCTTTCTTAACAATTTTCCCATCATGGACAATGAGCTTGTTTCCAAATTATAAATAATACTTCCCAATTATAACAATATTTCCCAATTATAAATAATACTGTAATGAACATCTGTGTATATAAAACAATGTTCTCATTTTAGATTATTTCCTTGAAGTAAATTCCCACAAGGGGAAGTATTATGTGAAAAATAAGAGAATGCTGGGGCGCCTGGGTGGCGCAGTCGGTTAAGTGTCCGACTTCAGCCAAGTCACGATCTCGCGGTCCGGGAGTTCGAGCCCCGCGTCGGGCTCTGGGCTGATGGCTCAGAGCCTGGAGCCTGTTTCTGATTCTGTGTCTCCCTCTCTCTCTGCCCCTCCCCCGTTCATGCTCTATCTCTCTCCGTCCCAAAAATAAATAAACGTTGAAAAAAAATTAAAAAAAAAATAACAAGAGAATGCTGATAGATGAAAAAACAAGCAAATACTCTGAAGAGGTCTAAACCCACGGTCCTCAAACTCTACTTGCCTTAGAGTAGCCTGCAGGACATGACAGCCTGCTGGGCCCATCCCTAGAGTGAACGATTCAGTAGGTCTGGGGTGGGCTGATGATACATGCATTTTTAATAAGTTCCAAGACCTGTGCTAAAGCTATAGTCACACCAGGGGAACACTGATCTAAACCACAGAGAAAAATAGTCTTGAACAACAGGAGGGAAATTAAGACTAAATGAGACTACAGCAGTGTTTGTTAGGTGGAACCCAGTCAAGAGATTGCATCTTTATTTTCAACTGAAACAGGAGGTAGAATTCTAAGCCAAAAAAGGAGGTAAGTGTAGCGTGAGTAAGTGTGATGAAAGGGATGAATGGTTTGGGTTAGCCTCAGTGGATTTTAATGAAGGAACTGATATGGAGCCCTATAGAGCATTAACCAGCGGCACTAAGAATCCATCTTAAACTAGACATCATAAATTCAGGACACTACTAGTCCTCCCATCAAATGAGGTTTTACAACAGTGCTCAGCTGTTAACGCTCAGTGCTCAGACAAGGCCTATAGGGTGGGTAGGGAAGGAGCTGACACTAGTGGTGAGCGAGAAACTGAAGCAATGGGCCATGAGGTCTAGGCTTGAGAGGAAAGGTCTAAGCATGCAGACCACCATGCCAGAAGGCAAGAAAAGGAAAAGCTATCAAAGGGATGGCCATTTTGGTAAAATACAAAGGCCTCGGGCAAGTAAACACATAAGCAAGCAAGAGAAGGAATAGGAGATAGTTCTTGAGTCATGCCATTAGGTTGACCATTCTACAAATGGAGCTGTTCTGAGGTGTGAGAAGAATTTGAGGGACCATTAGAGTCAGATCGAGGGTCTAGAGGTAAGTTGATAGATGGATCATTTGCATGGCACTAAAGTTCCTGAGGATAACAACAAATCCTGGGTTACCCAGAGGTTGGTAAACGAGAGCTGTGGAAATGAATAGTGGAATTAAAGGCAGGGGTGGTGGGAACCTCAAAAGTCTTTGGCATCAAAGCTGGAAACTAGTAAACTGAAATCAGCCATCAAGAGCTAGGAGAATTCGTATACGATTTTCTTGTTCATGGTAGGTGAAGGATGGGAAGCTAATGGATGTCATCTGGAGCCCTGGAAATGGCCAGTGAGGGGCCAAACCTGTCAGAAGTTACAGGTGCTGAGTGCGGCACTAAGATTCATTTCTATAAGAGTTAGAGGGTAATGAGAGTTCCCATAGAAAAGCCTGAGACCCACAGGGTTGTTTTTGGTACACAAGAAACCTAGACATCTCTCAGCCAGGATCAAGGCTCACAAGGACAATGTTGATGCATTTTGTGACCATTAATTCTTTCTTTCATATCAAGCCAGAGTTGAGTGGTTACTGTTCTCCCCTACCTCCCCAGGATGTTACAGGCAATCACTACCAATCCATTAGTTTGTACTAAAAAGTGAAGCTCCCTTGCCATCCTTGTTGTAGACAACGGGAATACTAAGTCCTTATTCTCAAGGATCTCAGTGACTGGGGTAAGGACAGTCTAGGATATGAAATGGTCTTGATGGGAGCTCAGAAAAGGAGCACGTTGGGGCACCTGGGTGGCTGGGTCAGTTAAGCATCCGAATCTTGGTTTTGGCTCAGGTCATGATCTCACATTTTCCTGAGTTCAAGCCCAGCATCGGGCTCCGTGCAGGTAGTGCGAAGCCTGCCTGGGATTCTCTCTCCCCCTCTCTCTTGCCCTTTCCCCACTCAAACTGTCTCTGTATCTCTAAAAATATATAAATTAAAAAAAAATAGTACTCCTATGTACTGTATCATAAGAAAGAAACAAAGAAAGAAAGAAAGAAAGAAAGAAAGAAAGAAAGAAAGAAAGAAAGGAACACCTAAGTTTAAAAAGATAGAAAATGACTAAATGACTATTCTTTTATGAGGCAAATTCTTTGAGACAGGTATTTCCTAGGAAGTCAGTCCTCAAAATTCAAATAAACCACTTAAGACAAAGTAAAGCTATTTCTCATTGGCTGCTATTTCTGGCCTACTTTCTAGGAAAAAAGGAGTTACCCTTAAAGGGAGTTAGGCCAAGTGAAGGGAGGAGGGGGCCAAGGGGAGGTATTCCATGCTGGGCTCTAGTCTATTACATCACAAAGACTGGAGCCTTTGCAAATTCCAGGGCAGCCCAGCTGGTAAGGAGAGAGGGTATAAACAAATATACTGCTCTTGGGTTTCATTCATCCTCACTCGGCCTCTGGAATTATCAGCCTTTTATTTTTTTCTACAAAAAATTTTTTTTAATGTTTATTTACTTTTGAGACAGAGAGAGCATGTGCATGCAAGTTGGGGAGGGGGAGAGAACAGAACGGGAGACAAAGGATTCAAGGTAGGTTCCATGCTGACAGCAAAGAGCCTCACATGAGGCTCAAACTCCTGAACTGTGATATCACCACCTGAGCCGAAGTCCGATGCTCAACGGCCTGAAGTCAGTTACGCCTCTGACTTCCGCTCAGGTCATGATCTCACAATCTGAGCTCAAGCCCCATGTGGGGCTCTGTACGGACAACTCAGAGCCCGGAGCCTGCTTCGGATCCTGTGTCTTCCTCCCTCTCTGCCCCTCCCCCACTCACACTGTCTTTCTCTTTCAAAAATAAATAAAACTTAAAAAAAACTTTTTTTTAAATAAAGAAAAAGACACCATATCTCGAAAGACTTGGCCCAAAAAGGGGTGAGTAGGGAAACAATAAAAGAGGCAGGAATACCGTATATGATCGACCACCAGAGTGTGTGTAGACAGAGCACAGGAGAGCACCTAGACCAAAACTCCCAAGAACATTTTTAGGGTGGACGGAGTTAGTGAAACCTGCTGAGGAAACAGGAAGGTTACCTATAGAGGTGGGCCTGCATGGGTTTCTGGGGAAATATGACCCATCCCATAGCCAGTGCTGGGAAAAGCAAAACAGACCACCAGGTGATAGAACAGATGGTGGATGGTGAGGCTTTAAGAAGAAATAGGGAACATCTGAGTCACTGGAGAGACCAGAGAAGTAAAGACCAATAAGTAACAAGGCTGGATTGAAATTACTGATTTTTTTGTCAGGAGAGCCATTGAGGAATTGCAAATTGGGGAGCTCTATGGTTGTGTGTGTATAAAGAACAGTAGCTGGCCAAGACAAAGCTAGGTGGATGGGTGGGGGTGGGATAAGAGGCAGGGAGATGATTCAGTCTCTCCACATAGGTCCTTCATTCTTTGTCTATCATTTTCTCTATTCCTCTACCTCTAGGAAGGCCTAGGCCAGAGACTTATTTTTTTCTTCCTAGGCTGTGGGGGTTGATTCCTCCTTTTTACAGTGGTGAGAAATCAAAGTGACAAGCCTAGCCTCATTCACAGTAAGAGAAAAGAAGCCTTGCTAGATTTTAACCAAAAGGAGACTAGGAATGTTGGAAGTACTATAACCAAGAAACTCTCCACTGGCTTTCCTGGCATCTGCGGGTATTATCTTGATTCATTGAACATTTACTATATGCCAGTGTAGGGGGGAGGAAATTTCCCTCTACCTTTGTAATTCCTTGGTTGAGACTACCTGGTCATAAAAAGATTAACGGGGGGAAAAAAACTAAGTTAATTACATCCATACTTACAGGAGCCCCACAAAGATAGGAGACAGAAAAAAGTGACCACATTTGTAAAGAACTGACAAGACAAAGGGGTTTAGGCTAGGGGTAGTAAAATGGTGAAGAAATAACAAGGTTTGTTTATACAGCATCTTGGCCCTAAATTCCCCGAGGAAGTCTTCTACTCTCCTAGTACAGGGAGGGCACCTTTCACATGGGAGATTTATCTCCTGCTTTCAGGGGGCCAAAGGAGGTTCAGAGTGTCCCCCTTGCACCAGCTGATTCTCAAATAACTTTAATACACCAAGTTGGCATATTTGGGGTAACATATTCTGAATCTCTTCACCATCCATGGTACTAAGATGAGAGCCATGAACAAGACAGGGTCTTTGCTCTCCTATAGTTACATTCTAGGCAGGGTGTGTGTGTGTTTTGGGAGTAGAGAGTGAAACAGACTATAATCAAATAACCACAAAAACTTCAGATTTTGAGAGGAGCTGCAAGGAAAATAAATAGGGGTAATAAAATAAATAGGGTCCTATCATAGAATAGAATAGGGCTGGGGCACCTGTGTGGCTCAGTTGGTTAAGCATCCAACTCCTGATTTCGGCTCAGGTCATGATCTCACAGTTTGTGAGTTTAAGACCTGAGACTGGGCTCTGTGCTATCAGAGCTTGGGATTTTCTCCGCCTCTACCTGCCCATACCTGTCCCCTCCTCACACGTGCTCACTCTCGCTCTCTCTCAAAATAAACTTTAAAAAAAGAAAAGGGCTTAGGGGAGGCCTCCCTGAATGTAAAAGAAGTCCTGGGAAGGTGACATTTGAAGATACTTGGAGGAATCAGAGTACAAAGATCATTTCACAGACAGAATAGCATGTGCAAAAGCCTTGAGGTGGTTAGGAGTCTGAGGTTCTTGTGGGAGAATCACACAGAGCAAGGCAGTCGGTCACTAGTATAGGATAAGGTGGAGGAGGCAGAGGCTAGAGCATGTAAGATCTGGAGCAGTAGAAAGCTAATGAAGGACTTTTTAAACAGAAAAATCACATAATCCAAGTCACTTTTCTAAAACAAAAAACAAAACAAAAAACAGCTGTGGCTCCTGTGTAGATATAATTTAGGAAGTCACAGGACTATCCAGAAAGATAATGGTGGTTTAGACTAGAATGATGGCAGTGGAGATGGAGAATGGTGGATAGATGCGGGGATAGATTTGTGGAAGTAGAATCTACAGTGTTCGGTGAGATTCAATGTGAGAAATAAGGGGTAGAGGGGAATCAAGAATAACGCTTGGATTCTATTCTAGCTAGAGCAACTAGGTAGGTGATAATGGCATTTACTGAGGGGGAAAGATCTGGAGATGAATGGATTTTGAGGAGGGAACCAAGGGATCCATTCTCATGTTTTTTATATTCAAAATGACATCAAACAGCTAATTTCATATAGGAGTGTGGAGATCAGATGAAAAGTCTTTGCTGGAGATATGGTATCAGGAGTTATAGGACATAATGACTCCATTGCTCATGGGTTGAGATAATTTGTTCCTCAAAACAACCTAATCAAGTCACAGCTTTGCTAAATTTAAGAGCATGTCATCCCTCATGACATCTTTCAGTTAATCCTCACATTCCAAAGGCAATCACTGTTCTGATTTCTACTGCCCATTTCATTTTGGCTGTTCTAGTATTCTACTTTCATTATAATTCAATTCAAAATATTTTTCCCTTCTGATTTCTTTGACTCATGGATAATACTTAGATGTGTGCTGTTTAATTTCTGAATATTTGAGGCTTCCTAGATAACGTTAATGTCTAATGTAATTCTCTTGTGGTCAGCAAACATACTACGTATAATTGCGATTTCTTTAAAAATTTAGATACTATTTCATGATCTAGAATAAGATCTATCTTGATGAATGTTCCATTTGCACTTGAAAAGAATATGTATTCTGCTACTCTACAGTTGCTGGATGAAATATTTTATGTCAATTAAATAATTAAGTTGCTTAATGGTGTTTTTCAAATTCTTCATATCCTGGTGTGTGTGTGTGTGTGTTGGGTCTAATTCTGTCAATTTTTTGAAATTTATTTTGAGAAAGAATGTGAATGGGAGAGGTGCAGAGAGAAAAGAGGGAGAGAAAGAATCCCAAGCAGGCTCCCTGCTTTTAGCGCAGAGCCTGATGCAGAGCTTGATCTTATGAACGGTGAGATTGTGACCTGAGCTGAAATCAAAAGTTGGGTGCGTAACCTATTGAGCCACCCAGGCACCCCAATTCTGTCCATTTTTGAGGTACGGAAGTTTAAATCTCCTATAGGATTATGAATTTCTTTAGTTTTCTCTAAGTTTTGTCAATTTTTTTTTTTTTGAAGTTTGTTATTAGGTTTGTATACATTTAGTGTTGATAGGTCTTCCTGGTGAAATAATCCCTTTATCATTATAAAATATTCTTATTTCTGGTAAAACATTTTGTTGTGAAGTCTCATTTGCCTCATAATAATATAGCCATTCTTCAAGTAGGTCTTCTTTTTTTAGTGTTTATTTTAAAACTTCAGGCCTACTCTTTCCTTTCTTTTTTTAAGTTTATTTATTTTAGGGAGAGCGTGCACACACATAAGCACCCCAGGGAGGGACACACAGAGGGGGAGAGAATCCCAAGCAGGCTCCAAATGGGGGCTTGATCAGCACAGAGCCCAAATGGGGGCTCGATCACACAAACCATGAGACCATGACCTGGGCCAAAATCAAGAGTTGGACACTTAACTGACTGAGCCACCCAGGCCCCCCACGTGAGTCTCTTTTAGATAGCACACAGCTAGATATTCTTTTTAAAATTCAGTCTGGCAATCCCAGCCTCTTAATTGGTGTGTTAGGTTCATTCACATTTGATGTAATTATTGATATGTTTAATTCAGTTCTATTTTGCTGTTTGTTTTCTGTCTGAACTATTTTTTATTTTTCTATTTCTCCTTTCCATTCTTCTGTTTGGTAAATCAATGTGTTTTTTTAGTACTCAATGTCTTAGTTCCTCTATTAGCTTTTTAGATCTGACACCTCAAGCCAGTTAAGACTGTAGATCTCTGTTTGAATTCTAGTAGCCCTGTGCTGCACAGACATGGGAATATCTGTATAAATGTAGATTTCCTCTACTGTATGTAGTGCCCTTCTTTTAGGTCTTGAAGGTCCCCCTTCAGTTTCTGCCTGCTTTGAGGCCCTCTCTAGAGTCTTCAAATATTGTTTGGTTATGCTTTGTCCACAGTTTATACTTGTGATCTCTGGGAAAGTTATTTTCATACTAGCTATTCTGCCATTATCAACACCAGAACTCTCAGGTCTCTCCCTTTGTTTTTTTAAACTACTCTACTTTTTATTTTTTTAAGTTTATTTTGAGAGACAGAGAAAGTGAGTGGGGGAGGGAGAGAGAGAGGAAGAGAGAGGGAGAGGGAGAATCCCAAGCAGACTCTGTGCTGTCAGCATGGAGCCTGCAGCAGGGTTCAAAACAAGAGTTGAAGGGAGGGACGCCTGGGTTGCTCAGTTGGTTAAGCATCCAACTTTGGCTTAGGTCATGATCTCACAGTTCATGAGATCGAGCCCCACATTAGGCTCTCTGCTATGAGCTCAGAGCCCACGTTGTAATCCTCTTTCTCTGCCCATCCCCCTCAAGTGTGTTCTCTCTCTCTCAAAAAATAAACAAACATTAAAAAAAAAAAAAAGAGCTGGACACTTAACCCACTGAGCCACCCAGCCACCATCTCCCTGTTAATCCTTTAAAAATTCTCTGTTAATCCTTTAAAAATCCTTATTATATAAAGGAGATAGCCTTTGGTTTTATCCAAAATAGAACATGTCTCAGGTTTTAGAGGACAATAACATCTAATTAGAATTTAATAATCGTGTTTTGTATGTTATCTATCATTTTACTGATGGATAACTATACTGTTTTTCCAATTGTAGCTATGATTTTAAGTTTTATACAAGCGAAAATGTGAGTCGATGTACAGAAAATAAAAACTAACAGTATCAGGGTTACACAGTTATGGCAAAACGTGAAGACAACAGTGCTGGAATGACTGAAGTAAGGAAAATACTGTTCACTAACATACTTCCTCTGACCATGAGACAGTGGTGAATGACAGTTACAGTTAGGAAGAAAAGTCAGGACCGGAAACAGAGATTAGAGAATTCAAAGGCTTAAGACCCTCAGTCCAGTGCCATTGTTAAAATCAGGTTTTATAGCTTTACTGTAAAAGGTTGTTGAGAATACAGCCATTCAAGAGGCTCTATCTTTGGTTCCCTGAGATGTTTTTATCCTTATAGGTTGTTAAATTTTGTAAGAATCAGTATAACATGTTCAATTCCACTTCTGACTTATGTGTTTTTTATTTGATTTTTGCTTTCTATTTCCAACCATTGTCAAGGTAGCTTTAAAATATCTTTATAAGTTCATTTGTTTGAATGTCTCTGATGAAACTTCAATTTCAGAAATATCTATTGTTGCCTTTCTTTTTTTTCTACATTGATCTTGATCCTGAGGAGAGTTATAAAATTTTCTTTTAAGTCATATGATTCTAGTCCTGGATCAGGTCAATATCACCTGAAAAGTAACACTTTTGTTATCCAAAGAATATAAAGAAAATAAACCCCTAGGGAGATGGCATTGACTAGAGATTAGAAGAGGCTGTCAGGATGATAATCCAATTTAATCAGCTATCCTCTTTCTAAACTCTGCTACCAGTACTTTCTACTTTGGCTTTTCAGGGGTTAGTATGACAACTTGGTGCTAATATTTATTTATATAATGAAGGCACAGTTTTGTTTTCTTAAGAAAGGTTTTTATCAGTCCACTATGTAGTAGCTGGTTCTTTCATCTATTTTGGATGATGGGACTAAAGAAAAAATTTCCAACAATTCTGTTAAGGGCCTAGCATCATGAACATGTGTCCTACCATTTTTTCTTGCTGGTAGTATGCTAAAGTTGAATTACTCTAAGACACAGATTTTAGAATACTTAAGTACTTTTGATGAGAAGCCAGTGGTCATTTGTATTGTATTCTCATGTATGTATTTGTAAAAACTGTTTTTAAGATTTTTCTCTTTATCATTGGTCTTCAGAAAATTTACTAAAGATATCACAGATGTGGCTTTCTTTGTATTCATCCTATTGGGATTCGTTGAGCTTCTTGAATCTGTAAATTTGGGAAAGCCTCAGCTATTATTATTCCTTCAAATGTTTTTCTGTATCATTCTCTCTCTGCTTTCCTTCTAGGACTCCAATTAACTCATATATTAGGATTTTTTACATTGCCTGTACATCACTAAGTCCCTGTTCCAATCTTTTCCTTTATTCTCTCCATTTTTTTTTCCGTTCTTCAAACTGAATAATTCCTAATCATCTATCTTCATGTGCACTTATTCTTACATCATCTCTAATCTTCTGTTAAGTCCATCCATTAGACACTTTATTCAGGTTATTTTCCAGCTCTAGAATTTCCATCTGGGTTCCTTTTTTTAAATATTTTCGATTTCTCTGTTGATATCTCTTATTTATTGATTACAAGATATCTTCCTTTATGTCTCTGAGCATAGTTAGAATAGCTGTTTTACAATCTTTGCTAACTTCAAAATCTGGGAAATCTTGAAGTCAGTCTGCACTGAATACTTGAGTTATGTTTTCTTTCTTCTTTTCCCTACATCTAGTTAATTTTGGATTTTACTCAAAACATTATTAATAATCACTGTAGAAACTCTGGATTCTATTCTATTCCTTCAAAGAGTCCTGATTGTTTAACAGAAAGTTAACTAGGCCTGCTTCAAACTTCAAATTCAAACTCCTCTGCAGCAGGCAGCAACGGAAATCTGTTTAGTTCTTTTAGCCATGGACATACTTCTTGGATCTGTGTCACACATGTATGGTTTGGGAATCAGGAAAGATTTGGGCAGAATTTATGTGCAGATTTTGAGAGACTATCCCTTTATGATTCCCTTCTTTCTGAGATTCTCACTCAGTTTCCAGCTGCTGTGGCCACTTTAAACTCTGGTTCTTCAAGCCAGTAACACTGCAGTTTTCTATTGGCTTTTTAGCCTACTTGTCTGGTGCCAACTACGGACTATCTTCGGGTGAAAAGTCATAAAAATGGGAAATTCACACTAAGGTAGTCCCTTCTTCCAACTCTTTAGTTCCTGACTGCTTTTGGTCACTCTCTCTTGTGTCTTCAGGCAACTCATTTTTATATTTTATCCAAGAGTGTTGGTGTTATAGGAGTTTCTACACCATTATTGGAGTAAAACTTAATACTTTTCTTAAGATATCTGTCTCTCAAAAAAAAATTAATTGCACTGCCTTAGGGACAGTACCTTTAGACTCTTACTTTATAGATAGATAATTGTTCAGTATACTTTATGCTTATCAGCTTTAAGTTTCTTTATTTTGAGACAGAGCGAGAGAATGAGTGACCGGTGGGGAGAGGCAGAGAGTCAGGACAGAGAGAATCCCAAGCACTCTGTGCACAGAGCCTGCCACAGGGCTTGATCTCACAACTGTGAGATCATGACCTGAGCCGAAATCAAGAGTTGAACACTTAACCAACTGATCCACCCAGGTGCCCCTAACAGCTTTATTTTTAAATCAAATTTCTGACTTTTGAGATAACTGTAGATTCAAACACAGTTATAAAAAATAAGAGACCCCATGTACCCATTATCCAGCATCCCCCACAATGGTAACTTCTTAAAAACTATAGTACAATATAACAACCAGGATAAAATCAAGATTCAGAACATTTCTATCACCACAAAGATTCCTCATGTTGCCTTTTTATAGCCATGCTTACTTCTCTTTTGCCCTCATCCTCTCCTTAATCCCTGGCAAACACTAATCTGTTCTCTATTTCTATGGTTTTGTCACTTCAAGAATGTATATAAATCAGAGACCTGGCTGGCTCATTTGGCAGAGCATGCAACTCTTGATCTTGGGGTCGTGAGTTTGAGCCCCACGTTGGGGGTAGATATTGTTTTAAAAAAATGTATAAAAACGGAATCATAAAAAAAATCATAAAAAATCATACAAACGTAATCTTTTGGGATTTTTTTCCCAGTTTTTCACTAACTATTATGAATAAAGTTGCTATGGAAATTTATGTAGGTTTTTATGTGAACA
This sequence comes from Felis catus, assembly GCF_018350175.1. Classification (NCBI taxonomy): domain Eukaryota; kingdom Metazoa; phylum Chordata; class Mammalia; order Carnivora; family Felidae; genus Felis; species Felis catus. The sequence continues at coordinate 161,679,985 of NC_058375.1, forward strand.
TAAGTTTTCGTTTCTTTGGAATAAATGCCCAGGAGTGCAAATGTTGGAACATATGATATTTGCATATTTTGTTTAAGAGACTGCCAAATTGTTTTCCAGACTGGCTGGGTCCCTTTATATCCCCTCTAGCAACATATGAGTGATCCAGTTTCTCTCCCTCTTCACCATCATTTGGTGGGATCACTGTTTTTTATTTTAACCATTCTGGTAGGTGTATAGTGATAATGTGGTTTTAATTTGCATTTCCCTAATAACTAATGATATCAAACATCATTTCATGTGCTTAATTATCATATATATACTGGTTTTCTGTGGAATGTCTCTTCGTGTGTTTTGTGTACATTAAGTTGGATTATTTTATTGCTGAGTGTTGAAAGTTCCTTATATATTTCAGATACTAATTCTTTCTCAGTTATGCAGTTTGTAAATATTTTCTCCCAAATTATCTTAATTAAGCTTATCTTAATTCTTTATTTTTTAATTTTTTTAATGTTTACTTATTTTTGAGACAGAGAGACAGAGCATGAGCAGGGAAGGGGCAGAGAGAGAGAGGGAGACACAGAATCTGAAACAGGCTCCAGGCTCTGAGCTATCAGCACAGAGCCCAACCTGGGGCTTGAACTCACGAACCATGAGATCATGACCTGAGCCAAAGTCGAATGCCATGCAGATGCCCCTTATCTTAACTCTTTAAATGTTTGCTAGAATCTCTTTGGGGCCTGGATATGTCTTTTCTGAGAATTTTAAAATTACACATTCCATTTCATTAACAGTTATAGGATATTCAAATGATCTATTCCACGTTGGGTGAACAACAGTTTATTCGGCCTTAAAAATAATGAAATTTTGATTCAAGTTTCATTCACGTAGTATGTAAGTATTCTGTTAAGTGTTATATAAGCCAGACACAAAGGACAAATACTGTAGGATTCCACATGTATGAAGTAGCTAGAATAGGCAAATTCATAGAGTCAGAAAGTAGAACAGAGGTGGCTGGGGTAAGGAACTATTATTTAATGGTTGGAGCAAGGAGGAGAACCATATTTCCACCCCACTCTCTCCTAGATTTCCAGAGGAGAAGAAATTACTGTTGTAAATATGAGTTATAAATAGTTCACAAAGTCATCATAATTCACAGCTCCCTTTTGCTATAACAGTGTTTAAAAATTATAATTTTTAAATAAAAATAAATTTTACTAACAATGGCACATAATCTTTATACCCACAAACATATATTCATTTCATGGGCCATCAAAAAGAAATTAAAAAGAAAACATCCAGAATTGTCAACCTGGCCTAGGTATACAGAAACCCAGCAATGGGAGAAATGGCATCCCTATTCCTTGGTGAGTGTTACCTAGTGTAAAAGGAAATGACTCTAACAGAACATGCAGGCTAAGTCAGGTATCTCCTGGAACACTTACGGAGTTTGGGTACAAACAAATATTTTGGAATGGCACACAAATTCCACTCTAATGGTCTATAGATGGTTCTGGTAAAACTCGTCTCTCCTGGGTTGTAACTCAGAATGGCCTACTCCCTTCGGAATTTAATGAAAGAACTGTAAAAACTGGAAGAAGGCTTTTGTTGTTTCAAAAAGATCAACATCTGCAACCACATGCATCACCAAACATCTGCATTAGTGATTGAAGAGATGATGGGGCAATGTGAGTTGCAATAGCAAGGTACTTTGCTGATTAGGACCACCAGGCAATGGAGTAGAAAAGAGCACTGAGGGTGCAACAGGGGTGATTTAATGGCAACCAAGAATATCATAGGAGCCTTATGGGCTAGGATTTAATGAAAAGCTTAAGTTTGGATTGTATCCTGAAGGCAATGGGGTTTTGAGCAAAGGAACAATATAACAAAAATGCATTTCAGAAAAATCACTCTGGCAGTAGGATGAAGAATTTACAAGAAGGGGGGCAAAGAAGTTGGATGTTGAAAAAACAGGAACCTATTCTAGCCATCTAGACAAGAAATAATGAGGGGCTAAGTTAATATTGTTCAGGTGGAATTGGAGGGGTAAGCATAAAACTGGATATAAAAGATATTTAAGAGAGCATAGAAAGCAAGAATATAAGCAGTGAAGACTATAAAATGACAGAATTGATAAAGAGATTTAGAGTGCTATCATTAAAGAAAGAGACTATCATAGTGTCAAAAATAAGACAATGAACTACATTCATAAGTGTATAAGTTTGTACATACATTTGAAAAACTGGAAACTAAAAACTAAAACTAAAAACCATGATTCCAAGAACAGATATCATAAATAAAAGTACACTGGTCTCCAGTTGGAATTATATAATTATTATAGGGATAACAAAGTTTAAGGAAGACTTCACATATGGAGCACCTGGGTGGCTTAGTTAGCTAAGCATCAAACTCTTGATTTTGGTTCAGGTCATGATCTTACGGTCATGAGACTGAGCCCTGCATCAGGCTCTGTGCTGACAACAGAGAGCCTGCTTAGGATTCTCTCTCTCTCTTTCTCTCTGTTCCTCCTCTACTTGCACACATGCTCTCTTCTCTCTCTCAAAATGAATAAGATTTTTAAAAAGACCTCACATACAAAACAACCATAAAACAACAAAATGACACAAAGTGTATGCCCATCAGTAATTACGTTTCTTACCAATAATTATTTTGAATGCAAATGGACTAAATGCTCCAATCAAAAGAAATAGGGTGACAGAATGGATAAAAGTAACTCTCATCTATATGCTTTCTACAAGAGACTCACTTCAGATCAAAGACACACGCAAACTGAAAGTGAAGGGATGGAGAAGCATTTATCGTGCAAATGGATGTGAGAAGAAATTCTGGGTAACAATACTTACATCAGACAAAATAGATTTTAAAACAAAGACTATGATAAGACAAAGAAGGACACAATATAATCATAAAGGGAAAAATACAAGAAGATATAACAATTGGAAATATTTATACGTCCAACACAGAACCACCCAAATACACAATGCAGTTAATAGTAAACATAAAGGAAGTATTCGATAGTAATACAATAAGTAGGTGACTCTAACATCAATGAACATATCATCATCCAAATAGAAAATCAACAAGGAAACAGTGGCTTCGAATGACACACTGAACCAGATACAGCAAACAGATATATTCAAAAGGTTCCATCCTAAAACAGCAAAACACACATTCTTTTCCGAAAGTGTACATGGAATATTCTCCAGAAGAGATCACATATTAAGCCAGAAAACAAGTCTCAACAAATTCAAAAAGATAAAAGCCATACAATGAACTTTTTAAAATGTTTATTTATTTATTTTTGAGAGAGCAAGTGAGTGGGGGACAAAGGATCCAAAATGGGCTCTGTGTTGACAGCAGAGTGCCCAATGCAGGACTCGAACTCACAAATCCATGAGATCATGTGAGCTGAAATCAAGAGTTGGAGGCTTAACAGACTTAGCCACCCAGGTACCCCACAATGCATCTTTTCTGACCACAACTCTATGAAACTAGAAATAACCACAAGGAAAACTCTGGAAAGAGCTCAAACAACTGGAGGTTAAATAACATGCTACTGAACAATGAATGGGTAAACCAAGAAACCAAAGAGAAAATCGAAAAATATATCGACACATGGAGTGCCTGGCTGGCTCAGTTGGTAAAGCATGTGACTCTTGATATCAGAGTCATGAGTTCAAACCCCATGTTGGGTATAGAGGTTGCTTAAAAATATAGAGAGAGAGAAAAATGAAAATGAAAGCACAGCAGTCCAAAATTTTTGGGATGCAGCAAAAGCAATCCTAAGAGGGAAGTTTATAGCAATACAGGCCTACCTCAAGAAGCAAGAAAAAATATTAACCTAGCCTTACACCTAAAGCAGTTAGAAAAGAATAAACAAAACCCAAACCAGTAGAAGAAAGGAAATAAGATTAGAGCAGAAATAAACAACACAGAAATTTAAAAAATAATACAACAGATCAATGAAACCAGGAACTGGTTCCCTGAAAAGATCACGAAAATTGATAAGCTTCTAGCTAGACTCATGAGAGAGAGAGAGAGAGAGAGAGAGAAGAGATTCAAACAAAATCAGAAATTAAAGAGGAGAAATAACTAATGTTACAGACATACAAATGATTGCAAGAGAATATTATGAAAAATTATATCCCAACAAACTGGACAACCTACAAGAAATGAATAAGTTCCTAGAAGCATATATCCTCCCAAAACTGAAGAAACAGAAAATTTGAACAGACTGATTACCAGCAATGAATCTGAATCAGTAATCAAAAACCTCCTAACAAACAGAAGTCCAGAAACAGATGGCTTCACAGATGAATTCTACCAAACATTTAAAGAAAAGTTAATACCTATTCTTTTCAAACTACTGCAAAAAAATAGAAGAGGAAGGAAGGCTTCCAAATTCATTCTATATGAGGCCAACATTACCCTGGTACCAAAACCAGATAAAGACACTACAAAAAAAGAATTTTAGGTCAATATCTCTGATGAACATAGATGCAAAAATCCTAAACAAAATATTAGCAAAGCAAAGCAAATCAAACAAGACATTAAAAAAATAATTCGCCACGATCCAGTGGGATTTATTTTCAGGTTGCAAGGGTGGGTCAATATTTGAATTCAATCACCATGATACATCATATCAATAAGACGAAGGATAAAAACCATATGGTTATGTCAACAGATGCAGAAAAAGCATTTGACAAAGTACAACATCCATCCATGACAAAAACTCACAACAAAGTAGGCTCAGAGACAACATACCTTATCATAATAAACGCCATATATGAAAAACCCACAGCTAACATCACATACAGTGGGGAGAAACTGAAAGCTTTTCCCCTAAAGTCAGGAACAAGACAAGGACATCCACTCTCAACAATTTATTCAACAAAGTACTAGAAGTCTTAGCCACAGCAATCAGACAAGAAAAAGGAATAAAAGGCATCCAAATCAGTAAGGAAGAAATTAAACTTTCACTATGTGCAGATGACAGGAGACTATATACAGAAAACCTGAAAAACTCCACCAAAAAGCTACTAGAACTGATGAATGGATTCAGTAAGGTCACAGGATAATCAATGTACAGAAACCTATTATGCTTCTATACCCTAATAATGAAGAAGCAGAAAGAGAAATTAAGAAAGCAGTCCCATTTACCATTGCACCAAAAATAATAAAACACCTAGGAATAAACTCAACCAAGGAGGTGAATGGCCTGTCCTCTGAAAACTATAAAACACTGACGAAAGAAACTGAAGATGGCACAAACAAATGGAATGGCATTCCATGCTCATGGATGGCAAGGTCAAAGGTTGTTGGAATGTCCATATGATCCAAAGCAATCTACAGATTTAATGCAATCCCTATCAAAATACCAACAGCATTTTTCACAGAACTAGAACAAACAATCCTAAAATTTGTACAGAACCACAAAAGCACAAATAGCCAAACCAAAAAAGAAAAACAAAGCTGGAGGTATCACAGTTCCAGATTTCGAGATATACTGCAAAGCTGTAGTAATCAAAACACTATGGTACTGGCACCAAAAAAGACACATAGATCAATAGAATAGAAAGCCTAGAAATAAACCTAAGATTGTATGGTCAATTTATCTTCGACAAAGGAGGCAGGAATATGCAATGGGAAAAAGACAGTGTCTTCAACAAATGGTGCTGGGAAAACTGGACAGCTCCATGCAAAAGAATGAACCTGGACCACTTTCTTACACCATATACAAAAATAAACCCAAAATGAATTAGAGACCTAAATGTGAGACCTGAAACCATAAGAATCCTACAGGAGAAGACAGCCAGTAACTTCTCGGATGTCAGCCATAGCAACATCTTTCTAGATAGGTCTCCTGAGGCAGGGGAAACAAAAGCAAAAATAAACTATTGGGACTACATTAAAATAAAAAGCTTCTGCACAATGAAGGAAACCACAAAGCTAAAAGAAAACCTGACTAGGAGAAGATATTTGCAAATGATATATCTGATAAAAGGCTGGCATCCAAACTATATAAAGAACTCATACGACTCAACAGCCAAAACCCAATAATCCAATTAAAAAATGGGCAAAAGATACGAGCAGATATTTCTCTAAAGAAGACATATAGATGGCCAAGATGTACATGAAAAGATGCTCACCATCACTCATCATTAGGGAAATGCAAATCAAAACCACAGTGAGATATCACCTCACACCTGTCAGAATGGCTAACATCAAAAACACAAGAAACAACAAGTGCTGATGAGTATGTGGAGAAAGAGGAACGCTTGTGCACGGCTGGTGGGAATGCAAACTGGTACAACCACTGTGGAAGACAGTACAGAGGTCCCCCCCACTCCCTTAATTAAAAATAGAAACATCATATGAGCCAGTAATCACACTACTGGATATTTACCCAAAGAATTCAAAAACAGTAATTCAAAGGGATATTTGCATTGTTGTGTTTATAGCATTATATAAAATAGCTAAATTATGCAAGTAGACTAAGTGTCCTTCGATAGGTGAGTGAAGATGTAGTTAAAAAAAAAAAAAAAGATGTGGTGTATATATTATTCAGCCATAAGAAAGAATGAAATCTTGGTGCACCTGGATGGCTCGGTCAGTTAAGCATCCGACTTCAGCTCAGGTCATGATCTCATGGTTAGTGGGTTCAAGCCCCACATCGGGCTCTGTACTGACAGCTCAGAGCCTGGAGCCTACTTCAGATACTGTCTCTCTCTCTCTCTCTCTCTCTCTCTCTCTCTCTCTCTCTCTCTCTCTCTCTCTGCCCCTCCCCCGCTCATGCTCTCTGTCTCTCAAAAAGAATAAACATTTAAAAAAATTTAAAAAAGAATGAAATCTTGCCATCTGTACCAACACAGATATAACTGAAGAGTATAAAGTTACGTGAAATAAGTCAGGGAGAGAAAGAGAAATACCATATGACTTCACTCATATGTGGAATTTAGAGAAATAAATCAACGAGAAAAAAAGAGAGACAAGCCAAAAAACAGAATCTTAGCTACAGAAAATAAAGAGATGGTTACCAGAGGCATGGAGATGGTGGGATGGGTGAAATAGGTGAAGGGGTTAGAAGTACACTTATCATGATGAGCACTAATAATATATAGAACTGTTGAATCACCATATTGTACACTTGAAACTAATGTAATGCTTTATGTTAAAGATACTGGAATTAAAATTGAAAAAATAATTAGTCTGTGAGCGATTTGAAAGTACAGGGTGGACTGTTGTCTGTTGGTTTGATAGGATTTCAAATCCACTTATTTGTGGCAAAGACAAAAAAGTCATTTTTCGCAGTAAAGTTGTTTTGATATAAGAATGCAAAAAAGGGGCACCTAGTTGGCTCAGCTGGTAGAGCATGCAACTCTTGATCTTGCGGTTGTAAGTCTGAGCCCCATGTTGGGTGTAGAGATTACTTAAAAAATCTTCGCAGTACCTGGCTCAGTCGGCACAGAAAGTAACTCTTGATCTCTGGGTTGTGAGTTCGAGCTCCACATTAGATATAGAGATTCCTTAAAAATAAAATCTTACAACAACAAAAAAGGCAATGCAAAAAAAAAAAAAAAAAGATGAAGACCTCACATTAGTGTACTTTGTCTAGACAGCCACCATGTGCCCTGTGCTGTATTAACATATGCATATACACACATATATGTACACACTTACTAACATAAGGTAGGAAAACAGGATCTGGCCTTCCTGCAGCAAGGTTCATATGAAACTGAGCTCATCCCTATAATTACTTTAATTCTTAGAAGCTTATATTTAAAAAAATTTTTTTTCAACATTTTTATTTATTTTTGGGACAGAGAGAGACAGAGCATGAACGGGGGAGGGGCAGAGAGAGAGGGAGACACAGAATCAGAAACAGGCTCCAGGCTCCGAGCCATCAGCCCAGAGCCTGACGCGGGGCTCGAACTCACGGACCGCGAGATCGTGACCTGGCTGAAGTCGGAGGCTTAACCGACTGCGCCACCCAGGCGCCCCAGAAGCTTATATTTTAAATGTCTGCATTTAATAGGTACTTACATACATAAAATATAAATATTTAAATACTTTCATATACTTTAACATGTTTAATATTATATAAGTATTTAAATACTATATCAGCAATATTGATGATGGTTAAAGCTACCACTTACTCATTCATAGGTTGTAAAAACAGCAAGAAGGGATTGTAGCAGAACTGGAAATGGGATGGAAGGTGCAAGAAGGCTGTGAATGCGACTGAGAAGTACCTTTAATATTGCCCCATGAGATCATCTGTAGATACAGTAGCTGGATATGATTTTAGGAACTTTTTTTTTTTAAAGGAAAAATAGGAATGTGAGCTTGTGATTAGTAAAGTGAGATATGAATCATGTTACTTGAAGGCATCTTTGGAACCACAAAATGGGAAAAGTCATGGGTTTACCAGGCTCACTACTAACAGTTTGAACTTGTAATGGAAACCCTTGTAGCCTGTGATAAGTATGATAATGTAATACCTATAGCAAACATTATTAACGATATACAAAGAGACCCACTAAAAAATATCTTAAATAAATCAAGATGGAATTTTTTTAAATGTTCAAGTAACCCACAGGAAAGCAGAAAAAATAAAAGAGAAACAAATAAACAGGAGAAAAAACAGCAAATATTAAATGGCAAACTTACAACCTAATAATACCTAAAAGGTATTGAACACTGACTATATGCCAGATATATAGTTATTTAATCCTCATGCCAACCCTGTGAGGTAGACTTGATTATCTCCATTTTATAGATCAGATAATAACACTGAGATCGAGATTACCTTACCCAAGATCATAAAGCATGTGGTGGGTGGCAGAGCCCACACTCTTCGCTATCATACTGTGCCAGGCAGCATCTGAATACCCAGACCTAGCTGCTTACGCATCACATTTGATACCACGTGATAATGTAACCCTGCTCCCAGATAGCACAGGTTGGACACTTGACATAAAGGCCACTGATCATGTTACCTCAAGTGGCCCCATATACACATACATAAGATGAACTTAAGCCAATCATTTTCTTTCTCTTGGTTTAATTTCGTCAGTACCAAGAGATAATGTGGGCTAATGGTAAGACTGAAGGCAAAATGATGCTAAGTCCAAGGTAGACCAAAGCTTGTTCTAAGTCGGTGTCATGAGTGAGAAGAGACCAAATGGGCAGTAAAGAAAGCTGGGTTGCTTAGGAGAGTATTAAGGAGAAGTATTTAAAACTTGGAAAAATTAGAAACTGTAGAAACTGGTTGTTCAGACTACTGTTAACAAACAACGTAACATAGGCTGCGTGGCTTACACAACAAACATTCGTTTCTCAGAGTTCTGGAGGATGGGAAGTTCATGATCAAGGTGCCAGCAGATCCAGTGTCTGGTAAGGGCCCTTTTCCTGGTTTGCAGATAGCTGTCTTCCTTATAACCTCACAGAGTGGAGAGCAGGGAGAAAGGAAGCAAACTTTCTTTCATGTCTCTTTCTCTAAGGGCACTAATCCCACTCATGATGGCTCTGTCCTCATGACCTGATTACCTCCAAAGGACTCACCTCTAAATACCATCTCAAGAGAGATTAGACATCCACATACGAATGGGGCAGGGGCAGGCATACAAACATTCAGTCCATAGCACTGGCTCCATCAGTCATGAACACTAGCTGAAAACTGGGAAAGCCTAGTTATTCTAGTTGTCTTTTAGAGTGAGAGTTTTAAAGATCTAATCTAGTTTGTCCCCAGAGTTGTGATGGCAATGCCATCTCCAGCATGAAAGCCTGGTCAAACTGGTCCTGTTTGGACTCATCTTTTTCAGATTAGAGAGTGGAAGCCAATGGGGTCATATTAATTTCCTGTGGCTGCCATAAAAAATTACCACGGGGGACAGGGTGCGCCAGGGTGGCTCAGTCAGTTAAGTGTCCGATTATTGATTTCCACTCAGGTCATGATCTCATGGTCCATGGAATTGAGTCCCATGTCTGGTTCTGTGCTAACAGTGCAGAACCTGGTTGGAATTCTCCCTCCCTCCCTCTCTGCCCCTCCCCTGCTTGCACGTGCACTCTCTCAAAAGAAATAAACAAACTTGGTTTTTTTGTTGGGTTTTTTTTTTTTTTTTTAATTACAACAAGGGCGCCCGGGTGGCTCAGTCAGTTGAGTGTCACTCTTGATTTTGGCTCAGGTCATGATCTCATGGTTCATGAGATCCAGCACGGAGCCTGCTTGAGATTCTCTCTCTTCTTTCTCTGCCACTAACCGCCTCCCCCCCCCCCTACCGCCGCCACCTCTTTCTCCCCAAATAAACATAAATATATATATCTCACAAACTTGGTGGCTTAAAACAACTATCTCCCATAGTTCTGCAGACCAGAAGTCTGAAATCAAGGTATGGGCAGGGCTGTGCTCCTCCAGAAACTTAAGGAGAGATTCTGTTACTTGCCTCTTCCAGCTTCTGGAGGCTGTTCTCATTCCTTGGCTTGTGGCTGCTCACTCCAATCTCCATCTCCATCTTCAAATGACCTTCTTTATGTCTCTGACTTCTCTTTCTTATAAGGACACTTATCATTGGTTTAGGACCTACCTGAGTAATCCAGGATGGTCATGATTCTTAACTACATCTGCAAAGATCCTTTTTCTTTTTTTTTTTTTCCTAATGTTTATTTTTGAGACAGAGAGAGACAGAGTACAAGCAGGGGAGGGGCAGAGACAGAAGGAGACACAGAATCTGAAGCAGGCTCCAGGCTCCGAGCTGTCAGCACAGAGCCTGAGCCAGGGCTTGAACCCACTAACCATGAGATCATGACCTGAGCCAAAGTCACTTACTCGACTGAGCCACCCAGGCGCCCCTGCAAAGACCCTTTTTCTAAGTAAGGTAACATTTTACAGTCTGGGTATTAGAACAAGGACATGTATTTTGAGGGACCACCATTCAATCCACTACAGGTGTCCTGGGTGTGGTACCAGCTGTTTTTCTGAAAGCCTAAGAAAAGGTAAAGCAGAATAATAAGCATTCAGGTTTCTGTCAGTGTTTCTTTTGCATAATGAATTCTGTGGGTTGGAATGCATGAAATTCCAGACTGACTGGTAGAGAAAGTATCAGCCCATAGCAGTTTGTATGCTTTATATTTGAAGACGGAGGAAAGCCGTTTTGAAAAACAATTAGATTGAGATGAGCCATGACAAGGTTACCTTTGAGGACTCCAAAAAAGATAAAAAGCTGAAATTCTGTCTGCTGACCAGCAGAAATGATGGATCATCTGGTATCTATTTTTAACTTTTTAAGGACTGCTGGTAGACTGGTTTTAATTCTATACATCAATGTGAAGATGAGACTCTTCCCTGGTTCCCACACCATGTTGAATTTTGTTCACTCCAGAAATTAGCCAATTTACAGAGAATCCCTAAGTCTCTTTCTAGCTAATAGTTAAACATCCTCTCTCTGTAACAGTTCTCTTTCCACAAAGAGCTGCCTAAAAGGAACAGATCTGAAGAATTCTATGACCTGGAAAATTCACAACTACGATAGTTTAGAAGAAGTTGCCTATGCGATGAACAAAGTTCTCACACCTGAAAAACAGAGATTTTTTTGCACCCCAGTTGTTTCCAGAAGGGGAAATGATCAAATTAAAAACAAGCAAAAAGTTCTTGAGTAAAAACAAAAGTCTTTGCTAGGTGCCTGTGGGTTAGAAGCTGCCCAGCAGGACTTTGCTAGCATATTCCAGAAGGTGGAGCAGGTGCAGTCAGAGCTCCCAGGATAACTGAGGAGCGCATCATAGCCGCTGCCCCACAAACTGGCTCTCACTTTCCCAGACTCCATTCTCCCCTCACAAGCCCACCCAGATAACCCTAACTGCCTCAGCCCCTCTTCCTTTGCATGGTTTGTTTCTGTGATTTTAAGGACAGGGAGCTACCCTTCTATTCTCTTCCTGCAGTTTTCAAAGTCACTTGAGCTCATTCTAGACAATTTGGAAAGAACAAGAAATAGAAAAGAGACAAAAGAAAAGTCTCCACTAGCTCCCTCATCCCGGAAGAGATCTCTGCTAACATTATGCCATATAGTTTTCTGGTCTTTTTTCCTCCCTTCATTGTGTTTTCTAAAGTTACCATTACATCAGAAAGATAAGAGATAACAAGTTTTGGCATGGATGTGGAAAAAAGGAAACACCTCGATATACAAATTGGTGCAGCTATTATGGAAAACAGTATGCTGGTTCCTTTAAAAAAAAAAAGCTACAAATAGAAAATACCATATGACCCACTAATTCCACTTCTGGGTATATACCCAAGGGAAATGAAATCACCATCTTCAAGAGATCTTTGCACCCCTATACAAAAATTTTGCCAGGGGCAAATTTAAAAAGTTATAGAAGAACAACTTTGAGGGGTGTTGTGGCTGGTAAAATGCAGGCAGTTAGGTTATAGTTCAGCTTCCATAATGTTGGAACTGATTCAGTAATTAAAACATGACTTTATCTCATCCAGTGTTTACTGATGCTTTAACACTCTACGCAGTGAAATATTTTTTTTAATGTTAATTTTTGAGAGAGAGACTGAGAGCACAAGCAGCAGAGGGGCAGAGAGAGAGAGGGAGACAGAGTACCTGAAGTACGCTCCAGGCTCCAAGCTGTCAGCACAGAGCCCAACACGGGGCTCGAACCCGTGAGATCATGACTTGAGTCAAAGTCAGATGCTTAACCTACTAAGTCACCCAGGTGCCCCTACACAGTGAAATATTTCAAAATGAACAATGCCTATCCATGAAAAAACAAATATTTCCTCTTGCTACAGATGACCAGCTTTGCATTCATGTTTCTATGTTCCTTTCTCTAATCAGGGATCAGTTGTCTGCAAAACGATCTGCTTAACAGTGCTGACATGTAATCAAAAGCAACATACCAACAGAGTTTGGAGTGGTAAGATTTGTGGACTAAACTGAACCAGGTTGGTAATGGGCTAGGCCCTCCCCCAGAGTGGCTTCTGGCAACAGAAGGGTAACTTTAGGCCTTTTAGGTTTCTTGCCTTTGTACATCCTGAAAGCAGACACTGGGGAGGTAAACCTATAATTAGGGGGTTATTTAGAATAGAGATTTGTGACAGACTGCAACCTGTCTGTATTCTCAAACACAGTGAAACCCTTTTCCAGCCCTTTGTCTCTTGGGTGTGTGCGGTCTATTGGAAGGTCTCTAGTTTACTGAACAACTTGGGTTCACATTACATTTCCTGAGAGAAGGAAGGGCATACGGGACCGAGAACAGCATGTCTACTGTGACATCAGCTTTGCTTTGAAATTGCATCTAAAAATGATACATCTCAGGGCACCTGGGGAGCTCAGTCAGTTAAGTGTCTGACTTTGGTTCATGTCACGATCTTGTGGTTCATGAGTTCGAGCCCCGGGGTGGAGCTCTGTGCTGACAGCTCAGAGCCTAGAGCCTGCTTGCATTCTGTGTCTCCCTCTCTCTGCCCCTCCCCTGCTTGCTCACTCTCTCTTCCAAAAATAAATAAACATTAAGAAAAAAATAAATAAATAAAAATGATACATCTCGTTAATTCTTGCATTCTTTGTCCTAAAATCAATCATCTTGAGTTCAAGTTTGACTTTAGCTCACTTCATTATATAAGTGCTGAGTGCTCTGAACCTCAGGATCAAATTTCAAACTTAGTAATAGGAAATGGAATTCTTTGTGCATGGTGAATAAAAGCTATAGGACAACACACACCAATCCTTAAAGATAAAGCTCTTCAACAAGAGACTGGTATTTTAGAATGTTTTAGATTTAAAATTCCATCTATAATCATTTTAGTTGGTAATAAGTATTTTCTAGGTACCTATTGTATTTACAGCCCTCATACCAGATACTGTCTGTAGATGTTAGGTATGTGCTTATGAAATGTCATTCCCTGTTACCTGTTGCTGTGGCCTGGGCCCTCATCAATCCCTGCACTGAATTTCCATTCTTACTCATTTTGTGTCTTTCACTTACAATGAACATATTTACCAGTATATGGTTAACATAGTGACTTAAGACCTTTATGAGGTATCTAAAATTGCAAGATGAACTTGCATTCCCATTTATAGGACCCTGTAAAGGGACTGAATATTTAACACTACAAATATTTATCTTGATCGACAGGACAAATGTTTCAAAATTAAAAAAAAAATTTTATTATAAAAAGTTTCAGATCCAAAAGAATATAAAAACCCACAGAAAGTAAAAACATAAAAGACACTCATATACCCACCACTCACATTTAACACTGCCATATTTGCTTCGCACTGTTTAGTTTTAAAGAAAGAATCAATGAATGATAGAGCGGGCGGAAGCCTGCATCTCCTCTTTTTTCTTCCCTCCTTGAGTTTACCTCTATCGTATTTTGTTTGTGCATGTTTTTATACTTTCACAACTTAAATTATGTTTCTAAAATTTGCATAAGGGGTACAATTTGCAGAAATGTTTGCAATTTGCTTTTTCATTCAACATTAAGATTTATCTGTATTGAGGTAAGTAAGCTAGGTCATTCATTTGAACTACTGTTAAAATGCCATTGTATGAATATGCCACTGTTTATACATCCATTTCCCTTCTGAGGGGCATTTAGTTTATTTGGAATATTTTTTACTATGATACACAAGGCTAGTATGAATGAACCATCCATCCCTCCAGTGCCATTAGCTCTATCTTCAAAACAACATATCTTAAATCTGAGCACTTCTCCCCACTCCAAAACTACTCTAGTCCAAGCCATCATTTTCTCCTCCAGGGGCTCCTAAGTGACTTGAGCTTTCAATTCTGCTCCCTTTCAATCCATAGTTCACAAAGCTCATGGGGTCAGATTGGGTCTGTCCTTCATCAAAATCCTTCCCATTGTACCTACGATGAAATCCAAAGCTCTTCCCAAGGTCAGGAAGACCCCACGTGATCTGGCCCCTCTCCCTTTCCTTCCCTAGCTCTCTCTAGTCAAGAATACTTGGCTTCTGGGGCACCTGGGTGGCTCAGGTTACCACTCATGGTTTGTAAGTTCAAGCCCCACATCAACTGGCTGCCATCAGCCTGTTAGCATAGAGCCTGCTTCAGATCGTCTGTTCCGCCCCCTCCACCCTTCCCCCACTTATGCTCTCCCCAATTAAAAAAATAACAAATAAAAATTTAAAAAAAAAAAAAGGAATATTTGGCTTCTGCTGCTAGCTGTCTTACAGAGCCTTTGAATCAGCTGTTCATTCTGCCTGAAGTCAGCACTTCCCTCATTTGTGTATGGCTTGGTCTCTTGCTTTATTCAGGCTCCTGATCAGATAACTCCTCAGAGAAGCCTTTCCTGTTTTTCTTATCTGAATACCTCTTTCATTTCGTTTCTCCTTATCCTGCTTTTTTCTCCTCAGAAGTTATCACACCTGAAATTATCTTGTTTACTTCTGTTCCTCCACTAGAATGTAAAGTCCCTGGCCTTTGTGTCCCCAGTTCTCAGAATAGTGTCTAGTGTAACAGGCATTGTCAATACTTAACCTGAACGAATGAGACAGCACCAGTACAAGACTCAACATGCACATTCTCCAGGACACGATCTTAAAAATTTTGTTGATGGTGAAGCACAATATGAAATACACATTTATACAAAGCACACACCCAAAGTGACAAAAAGTTGCAGAAAACAATACTCACTCTTACTACTCCTAAATTTTTTTTACCCAATTTCAAAAAGAGAAAATGTGCTAGCTGTAATCCAGTAAATTGATTTGACAATTCACCTGCAGTGTGAAAAACTCTGTTTACAACTGGAAGTGGTTTTGCTGGGTTTTACTAAAGATTTCTGAACTGCCCTCCAAAGTAAAATAAAATTACACTACTAACATCATTGCAGCAATTTCCTCATATCCTTACCAATACCTGGTCTTATCAGGCTTTTCCATTTTCGCCAGTCTGAGTGGAACTATATCGCTTTGGTTTAACTTGCATCTTCCTACTTACTAAAAAGACTGACAGCTTAACCTTAAAAAAAAATTGTGTAAACTAAATTACTTTCTAGTGCCCCAAGAGATCTAAGAATTTTCCCATCAGAACTTTTCAGAGTTCAAGTGGCTTAATCTTCCCTTTATGCATTTCACAATTCCAAATTCTCACATACTTAAATTGTAGTGTCACAAAACTGCATCCCCAAGGACACAGCACTAACCACAATTTTAGTTCTTTCACCATTTATATGGTTATTTACTCAACACTTATTGACCCCCCCCATCCCCAACACTGCCAAGAATTTCCCCAGACAAACCGCCTCCCCTGGCGCCTACCTTCGAGACCATGAGTTCTTTGTCCCTTGCACTGTCACAGAATGACCATGGCCAAGGCGTTAGTTTTAGAAAGACTCTTAGACTCCGACCAAGACCCTCCCAATTCTTCCAATCCATTGTTCTCTAGCATTACTTGCTCCCAAGTTTTTGTATTCAATACATCCAGAGAGGAACGCGGTGGATTCACGCATGCTCTCTTACTGCAAAGGAATTCTTCCCCCAGAGAAAAGTTTTTTAAGGGCGAAAATTCGAATGTTTTCATTTCAAGCACTTGTTTTAAATGAGAGATTATAATTAGGGTTTTTTAAAGCAACCCAAATTATTTTACTTTTTCTTCTGAAAGCTACTTTATTTCTGCTCTCTACAAAATATGCTTAAAAAGTCACACCTTACTGCGTCGGAATGTCAGGTTTGATTAAAAAGGCAAATGAAAAACATCTCACATTCATTCCAATTTCGGTAATTATAAATTCTGACAAAAGATATGATCGCCAAACCACATTAATAGCCTTTAGGTTCTATCCCGACAGATAAATTCTAAAGGCTTTAGAATCCCGCAGGTAAGTCTTAACTAATAACAACCCCTTTTTTTCTAATTTCAAAATCACAAGGCTTATGTAAAACTGCAACACAGCTTCGGGTGCTTTCTGGAATGAAACCTCAGGAGTTACCCCATTTAATCGCTTCAGATAACGATGAGGTTACCAAATACGAGGTGCCTCACTCAGGACAGCGACTGGGCTAATAAAAATTGTAGTTCGTGCTTAATTCTTTGATTTTTATATCTAATGATGTAAACCGCACGTCGCAATTAAAGTGCTAAATGCCAAGATCCCCAAAACTCCCGCGCTGCTCTCCATTACCCCGTATCTGCACTTTTCCTCTCTCAGCCCGGAATTCATGCAAATCAGCCTGGTAACCCCGAGGCAATACGAACCTCTTTCGCGCCATTCGCTCAGGACCGTGCAGCGACGTAAAGAGAGTGGTCCTGGAGCCCTAAAAGGGTCGTTTTTCTACAGTAACTTTTGGAGATTCCTAGGTTGTTGCTCGAAGTCATAATATTTGGGGGGTGGCTTTTTCTCCCCCGCGCCGAGTACGTCTCGCTCCTGGACACGCGGTTACCACAGCTTGCAGGACCTGCGCCCCAACGCGGGAAACCCGGCCGGAGCCCCGCCCCTCTGGGCCCGGGTCTGCGCGCCCCGCCCGCCTGCCGCGTCTCCTACTCCTTCGGCTCACTGGGACCGCTGCTCGCGCGGTGCTTCGCTCTCCCAGCTCTGAGCGCCGGCCTGGGCACCCGCCACCGGCATGGACGCTCGCCGCGTGCGGGTGAGCGCTAGGCGGACTAACCCGAGGGGCGGGTGCGGTGGGTGCTGGGCGCGGAACGATTCCCTCCAACTACCGCGGACGGAGTTAACTGGTGGCCGTCTTGGGCGGCATCCGTTTAGGCAAACCCCAGGTTTTGTGCATTTTGGGTAATTCGGCGCGCGGGGCCGGCCCCGTCTCGTGCGCAGGCTGTTCGGAGATGTGAGCAGTTTGCAGGGTTGGCCGCTCCGGAGAACCTGAGGCCACGTGCGCTCTAAGTGCACGTGCGCCCGGGGCCAGACAGTAGCCGGGGCTGGCGGGTTCCCCATTGTGTCTGCCGGCCTGAGCCCGGACGGAGAGGAGCGCCACCCTCCCCGCTCCCTGCGGTTTGCCCTGCAGCCGCCCAGCCCTTTCCAGCGTGCAGCCATGGGCGGGCGGGTGTCTCGCTGTGGCTTGACTCGTGCGCAGTGGGGCGGGGGGGAGGGGGACCTTGGACGCGGTCCCCACGGGATTTTGCGGCTGCCACACCGGCATCCGCTTCTAACTGCCGAGGGTCGGTGGGTTTGAAGTTTAAAGGTGTTGCAAAAACGGTCTCTTTAGAATTTGCGTTGCACACGTGGGGGGAGGCGTCTCTAGTTCAGGGCGGTGGTTAAGAGCACTGAAAGGATCTGGTGGTCCAAACTGTTCGCCCACCATTTGCTCGTTTTCCATTCATCAACCTTACTCGCAGCTGCAGGACGTTGCCCTGAATGGAACGTTACTTTTTGCTCTAACGGAAACCGGAACGTAGGGTCTGCCCCAGGAGAGGTTAGAAGATGGGGGCTGGGTGAAAAGGAAGAAAGTGACATGCTGAAAATAAATAAAGATTAACACAAGTGGGGAAGCTGGGGTTCTCGTGGGGGGGGGGGAGTGGACGTGTTGGGGGCGTGGTTTCAAAGACAGCTCCGCCGGGTGTAACCGGGTGTAGCTTTCAGGTAGAAGAAAGCCTTGGGCAAATTGAGCTTGGAATCTGACGTACCTGGGTTCAAATGTGGGCCATCCTGTGACTTGAGTAACCCACTTCACGTCTCGTGCCTCAGCTTTCCCGTCTGTTAAATGGGAAGAATGACAGCACCTTTGTTACAAGGAATTAATGTGAAAACATGCTTAGTGCCTGGCAGGAAAATAAAAACACCTACTAAATGGTATAGTTACCGGCCTGCCGGAAAAGCTCAACTTAGCCATAACCATTTGCCTTTTTCTATGTCTTTTCCTCCACCTGTTAACTGAGTCTTGGCATGTGCTGACTTGTTAAAGCCCAGCATATGTTTCCCTGTCGGCTTCCAGTAGACTGCCTGCCTTGAGGCTGTCTTGGGCCTTTGACTGCTTGCAGGTAGATTGATGAGTAAATGGTGATAATTGCTGCAGCAGTGCAAGGTGCGCTGCTGTTTTAGGAGATTGCAGAATTGGGTTCTCCTGCCAACTGTGTCAGCTTGGGCGCTCTATTTCACCTCCCTGGAGTCTTGAATTTCCTCACCTGGAAAATAGGGTGTTTCTGAGAACCCTTCTAATGGGTAGTAGTTCTACGTATTATCACATTTTCTTCCCTTTCTAAAAGGACAAAAGACGTCATTTTATTTGCAAGAGATTGAAATGAAATGCAGAATGTTAGGTGTACAAAGAAGGTCAAGAGTGTTCTTTCCATGGGGCGCCTGGGTGGCTCATTCAGATTCTTGGTTTCTGCTCAGGTCATGATCTTATGGTTAATGAGTTGGAGCCTCCAAGCTCCCCTCCCCTCTATGGGCCCTGCGCTGCTTGGGACTCTCTCTCTGCCCCTCCCCTGCCAAATAAATAAATAAAACTTAAAAAAAAGAAAAAATGTTCATTTCACCTGACACCGCACATCTTGGCATTATTTTGTGGGACCCATAGCAGAGCTTGCCTTCCAAAGTTTTCAGTGTGAGGAATCACTTTTGTTGCGTGGCCATATTTCAGAAAATTAAAATACAGGATCTAATACAACACTTAAGGAATCTCATTACATATTAAGAAATGGCAGAAACTGCTGTTTTAACAGGAGATAGACACCAATTTCATTTTTTTGTGAGCAATGCCAGGTTGTTCGGTGTTTAACAAGTAATCTACAAGTAATTTGTGACTTAACAGAAGGACTTCTAAAAATTTAAGACTTGTACAGCAAGGAGACGGGAGAACTGAATATCAGGCCAGGCTAGTGGAGCGCTGAAGTGGAATCAGGCATTCTACCTGGGTTTGGAGTGCTGTTT
The DNA here is from genome assembly GCF_018350175.1 of Felis catus. Classification (NCBI taxonomy): domain Eukaryota; kingdom Metazoa; phylum Chordata; class Mammalia; order Carnivora; family Felidae; genus Felis; species Felis catus. The sequence goes on from NC_058375.1 coordinate 161,699,837, forward strand.
GACCTTTAACTTGGCTCCTTGTATGTTTGTTCACTGAGTTGATGTACTTGATTTATAAGGACTTGTGCTGAAATCACTATACCCTTCCTGGTTGGAACAGGGCCTGTTTGAAAGCCTGCCATCTTGAAATAGAGGTGCTGCCCAGTTTTTGTAGTTTGGGAAATTAGCATCACAGTACAGAGCCCAAAGCTTATGTAAAAAGACCTCATTAGGTTGATTTTGGCCGAGGAACTCTACCATTTTGTACTTTTGAAAATTTCCTTTTAGAAGTGCAATCTAATGTTTTTTATTAACAGGCAGATTTTAGGAGGGCAGCATGAAACCCCTTGGGAACTCAGTATAACTCAGCTTGGTGGGAAGAAAGGTGCACAGTGAGGTAGCCCTATAGATGTTTCATTATTTTGATAAATGTCCTTAACAATATCCCTTCAAAGGGATCCCCTTCCTTTTATGGTTTTACCAGGTTTTGAAAATATTTCTGTAGCATTTGCAAATCCTCCTTTTTGTGTATAGGGCATAAGAAATGGTAATATCGACTCTGCGCTGTTTCAACCTACTAAACTCAAAAATGATGTCTTTAGTTAGTGTAGTAAGTGTCCCACTTAATAGTATTGCCATTTTCCTTTGCAGCAAAAGGGTCACGGAGTAAAGAAGAACTTAAAGAAATTTAGATACGTGAAGTTGATTTCCATGGAAACCTCGTCATCCTCTGATGACAGTTGTGACAGCTTTGCTTCTGATAATTTTGCAAACACGGTAAGTGCTGCCTGAGAATAAACAGAATTGAGTCTGCAGTGCTCAAAATGCCCCCAAATGCTTTGTGCGTGATTAAAACTGCTTGCTTTTTGCCTGCATTTCTACACAGCCGCTAGGAAAATACAGTATGCATTGTAATTTCATTTCATTTTTTGCTGTGGTTCTAGGTAGTAATTGTTGGAGGTAGATTAGCTACTTATTCTATCCTTTTGAAATGTCGCCTAACCTAACATGCTTGATGATTTGCCATAACAACTCAGAAATCATTTGTAAACCTCTGAACCATTTTTCTTTGTAACAAAAGCTGTTCTCTTGTAGTGCACTTGTAAATGTGATTTGCTCTCTGCACGGTTTATGGAAAATTGGTTCTTGAAAAAGGGGGAAAATGCACAACCACATTTATTTATTTATTTTACAGAAACCTAAATTCAGGTCAGATATCAGTGAAGAACTGGCAAATGTTTTTTATGAGGACTCTGATAATGAATCTTTCTGCGGCTTTTCAGAAAGTGAGGTGCAAGATGTGTTAGACCATTGTGGATTTTTACAGAAACCAAGGCCAGATGTCACTAAAGAACTGGCCAGTATTTTTCATGCCGACTCTGACGATGAATCATTTTGCGGTTTCTCAGAGAGTGAGATACAAGATGGAATGGTGAGTTTGAGAACCAATATCAAGAAGTAAGGTACATTTACAGGCATGACACGCTTGTTTTAAAAAAGTTTTTTTTCTTGTAATTTTCATTTTAGTCATGCCAGGAAATTTTGTTGACCTTTTTAAAATTTTGAGTTCTTTTCTTCATGTCTTACAGCAGTTTTTACTGATGTAGTCCTACTTGTAAAGCTTGAATATTTTGTAGGCTCTGAAAATCTTGGAAACTGGTAAGATAAAATTGACCGACCTCCAGATTTCTGTTGCCACAAAAATCTACCCTGATGATCAGAAGCACACATGTCCTCCAGGTCAGCCACATTCACATTGAAGTTCAAGTGCCCAGCCCAGTACCGGCCTGGCATGGGGCAGGCCTTTGGTAAATGTTGGTTCCCATGGTAGATCTTACATACATCTGCATCCAGAAAACCTGTGATAACTCATGTGCAGGAGTTCGAGTGCAGATAATGACAATTAGGACCCTTCATGCTTTGACTTTGGCTCCTTGGCTGGCTTTTCTTGTGCACGCTGCCTTGCCCATAACCTCTGTCATTCTGCTCAGGCCACTGCTGCTGCTGCACATCAGTCCCACTCTCCCTGAGCATACTGTTTAGTTCTGCAGACTCTTGTGAACAAGACTGTCTCAACAAAGGAAGCAGTGTGTTGATTTATAGTCAGGTGCGTGCTCTTCAGCTCATGGTGGTCTGATGTGGGGCCACTCCCGGGGACCACACTGATCCTGACTTAAAAGGACACCTGGCCACGGAGTGTTTATCACTGTCTAACTTTGTGGTAATGTAACATTTCCCCTAAGAAGTGACGGTGGTCCAAATCAGTGCATATCAGGAGTTATTACTGGTCTGCAAATACTGGATGTGACCCAAACATTGTCTACAGCTTGAGTCATTTCTGGACAATGTTTCCATTCTTTGTGGTTGCTGTTTGTTTCGATTAATAACATGCCAATCAATTAAAAGTCTTAAGAACTCATAAAAGTTTGTCATCTTCTCCTAATCATGCATACTAAAAGTACATGAAGAATACTAAAAGTTGTTCGGATTTCAGAAATGTTTGAATGTTAAAAAAAAAAATGGCTCTTCCATTTCTGGGACTTTTATGAGTGATATTTTTTCCTTTCTCATTTTTTTTCAACCATCACCACAGTCGATTTAGAATGTTTTCATCACCTCCCGCAAAACCCTGTTCCCATGAACATCCTTTCCCAATATCCTCAATCGGCAACCACCAATCTATCTTCTACTGTTAGAGGTTTGCTATTTTGGACAGCATATAAATGAATGCAGTCTTTTGTGACTGGCTTCTTTCACTTCACAAAATGTTTTCAAGGTTCTTCCATGTTGTGGTATGTGCTAGTACTTGATAACTTTTTTACTGCTGAATGATATTTTCTGAAAATACTACATTGTATTTATCCTATTCATCAGTTGATGGATTTTTGGATTGATTGTACCTTTTGGCTATTGTGAATAGTACTTCTTTGAACATTCATGATCAAGTTTTTGTGTGGACATATATTCTTGGAGTATATATATGATTGGATTATACAGTAACTCTGGCCTTTTAATGAACTGACAAGCTGTTTTCCTAAGTAGCTGCACCATTTTACATTCCTACCTGTAGTGTGGCGGGTTCCAGTTTCTCTATATCCTTCTCATACATTCTTATTACTGATTCAGTTCTACTAGTAGGTAATGAAGCAGTATCTTGTGATTTGTTTTTCCCTAATGGATAATTTTAATACATCTTTAATGGTGGAAACTTACTTTTGGAATCTCCTTTTTTTCTCTTCCTCTAATTTTTAAATTTTCAATAAGATGATTAGAGAGCTATCTAGAGTAGTCAAATTCATAGCGTCAGAAAGTAGAATGGTGGTTGCCAGAAGCCAGGGGTGGAATGGGGAGTTAGTATTTCATGGGTACGGTTTCAGTTTGGGAAAATGAAAAAGTTTTGGAGATGGATTGTGGTGATGGTTACACAACAGTGTGAATGTATTTAATGCCACTGAACTATACACTTAAAAATGTTTAAAATGGTGGGGCACCTGCACGGCTCAGTCAGTTAATGGTTCAACTTTTGATCTCAGCTCAGGTCTTGATATCAGGGTCAGGAGTTTAAGGCCCGTGTTGGGTTCCACGCTGGGTGTGAGGCCTACTTAAAAATAAAAACGAAAAGGTTAAAATGGTATATTTTTATGTCACATATATTTACTGTGAATTTTTTAAAAAGTAGATTAGAGAACAAAGACCCCTTTAATATAGTTTAATGCCATAACCATTGAAACCATGGTTATGGGAGAGCACAATTGTAGGAATTCTTGTAATAAACCAAAGGTCTTATTTTTTTTTAAAGAAATTAAAAAAGGAGCTAGGAATTTCACATTTCAAAAAAAATGACTCAAAACCACTGGCCTAAGGGCTATGATAATGATGTGTCTCAGATAGGCTATGTGAGTTAACACTCAGATTGTTGTAATTCCTGATTTTGTTACCCAGAGCTATCAATTACAATTGACAGTTAAAGTATTCAGTTAAAATTTATTTGATGCCATTGTCTCTTGTCCAAAAGGAATTTGGTAGTCATACTGGTGCAGCCTGTGGGACAATCAGCAAGTCATTAACGATTCTATTGTTCCCACCCAATTAACTAGAGACTGCAGTCAGACCACACTGGCTGCAGGACCCGAAGCCAGTGCAGAAGGTCCGGACCCCTCCGCGTGGCCATGAAGTTTCCAACTCAGAACACCAGGGGAGCCGCCAACAAGAGAGCAGCACCCCCAGAACCCTCTGAGAATTCTGTGACCGATTCCAGTTCTGATTCAGAAGATGAAAATGGCATGAATTTTTTGGAGAAAAGAGCTTTAAATATAAAGCAAAACAAAGCAATGGTAGGTGTCTGACTTTGTGCTAAAACTCTTCCTGGCCTTTCTCTAAGCCGCTTGTTGCTTATATCTGTCCTAAAAATTATTTTCAGCGTAGCTGTGAAGTCTTCATAAAATATGCTTTAAGACGTGCTTCTTTTTCCTAAATTCCTAAAAAATTTCCTTAAAAAATCTTTTTTAATCATTAAAGTCTCGGTAAATGTATAAGTTAAATCAAACTCGAGATGTGCTACTGTCATTTCATTTTTGGCAAGTAACCTAAACTAATAGTTTCTGTTGAATTTCTTCCCTTTTTAGCTTGCAAAACTAATGTCAGAATTAGAAAGTTTCCCTGGCTCATTCCCTGGAAGGCGTTCCCTACCAGGCCCCAGTTCGGTAAGTGTGGTCCTTATTTGTATAATAGTATTATGGACAGGTCTAATGTAGATTTGTTATTTTAAAATCCAATTTCCTTATTTTGTGTAGTCCTACAGACAAAGAGGAAGTAGACAAAACCTTCTAACCGATCTCTGGGACCTCTTCTGTGCATCCCAGGGCAGGTGGGGCCTCCCCAAGCCATGCTTCTGCAGTGCTTAAACTAACCCTTTGGATTGGTTCTTTCTCTCCTTCCCAACTCAGCTAAGCCCCTCAAGCACAGGGAGTAAATACTGAAAAAAAAATTTTTTTTTTCTTAGCATTAGTATATTCCTTCTACATAATAGATGCATAATAATAGGTTTTTAATAACTGAGAATGAGAAAAAAGAAGGAAAAAATTTTGTTTAAATGTTTGTTTAGGTTTTTTTTTTTTTTTTTTTTTTTCAACGTTTATTTATTTTTTGGGACAGAGAGAGACAGAGCATGAACGGGGGAGGGGCAGAGAGAGAGGGAGACACAGAATCAGAAACAAGCTCCAGGCTCTGAGCCATCAGCCCAGAGCCTTGACGCGGGGCTCGAACTCACGGACCGCGAGATCGTGACCTGGCTGAAGTCGGACGCTTAACCGACTGCGCCACCCAGGCGCCCCTAAATGTTTGTTTAGTTTTGACAGAGAGTGTATGCAGGGGAGGGGCAGAGAAAGGACAGAGGATCCAGAGCAGGCTCTGTGCTGACAGCAGCAAGCCCCACCCGGGGCTGGAACTCCCAACCCATGAGATCATGACCTGAGCCAAGTCAAACGCTCAACTGACTGAGCCACCCAGACACCCCAGAAAAAACAATTTCTTAACCAAGTGATGGTCTACTATATGTGATTCTTTTCTGAGGAACTAAGCTGGTGCAACTAAGGGGAATTTGGGGTGCATGCTGTGGTACAAAAGGAAAGACTTCCTTTCCCCACCTCTTCCTGAGGAAAAAGGGAAGAAGCAAGCAAGAAAAAGAAGGAAAACCACATACATACATTTTTCTCTGGCGCAATATAGAAATAGTGAGAATGTTTCAGAGCTCGAGATGTTGTAGAAAAGGTGGTGGTGGTGATGGTGTTGTTTTTGGTTTTTGGGAATACAAGAACTATTCATCTTTATTAAGTGGAAGAATAAGTAGATGATCTCTCAGTTTGAGAGGAAACAGCTTGGTATTAGAAAAGCAGAATCACGGCGCGCCTGGGTGGCTCAGCCGGTTGAGTGTCAGACCTCGTCTCGGGTCATGATCTCACAGTGTGAGTTCAGGCCCCACATTGGGCTCTGTGCCTATAGCTCGGAGCTTGGAGCCTGCTTCAGATTCTGTGTCTTCTCTCTCTCTGCCCCTCCCCCGTGCACACGCGCACGCTCTCTCTCTCTCTCTTTCTCTCTCTCAAAAATAAAGAAACATTTAAAAATTTTAAGAAAAAAAAGCAGAATTACAATAGCTCTATCATTTGGGGGCTCATTTTCTCATGAATTCTAGAAAGAACAAAGAATTAGGAAATGGAACTCTCCTTTTACTTTTACAAAAACATACTTTAAGAGAAGGTGCCACTGAACCTTCATTCTGGAATAAATGGGTTCCATCATATGTGTTTTGTTTAGCAGTCAAAGACAACCCGGAGGCGTACATTCCCAGGTGTTGCTTCCAGAAGAAACCCTGAACGGAGAGCTCGTCCTCTCACCAGGTCAAGGTCTCGGATCCTTGGGTCCCTTAGTGCTCTGCCCCCAGAAGAGGAGGAGGAAGAGGAGGAAGATAAGTTCATGTTGGTGAGAAAGAGGAAGACCATGGACAACTACATGAATGTGAGTTCTCCACATTTGTGCTCGCCCTTCCGTTTATCATCTTCCACAGGCCCAGCGTCCGATACACAGCACAGGGACACAACGCAGCCTCAACGCCAGATGACCCGTGGTAAACATGCTTCTCAAACCATTCAAAATTGTTAATGCCACATATGCTGTCAAATAGATGGGCTTTGTTATTAGATGAGCAGGTCAAAGGTTTCTTCACCTTAATGTCGGAATCCTTTCCATGATATTGTCCCCAATATCCTTAGTAAACTTAACAACTTGCATCTTCTCCATAAGCTCTAAAACAGATTTCTAGGTTGAATTCTTTGTGGAGAAATTACAAATCCTGTATCTGAGATTCAGAACTGGGGAGCACCAGTAAGAGCGCTATTCCATGATTTTTGTCATGCAGGAAGATGACGTGCCCAGAAATCGTCGTGCCGGATCCATGACCCTCCCACATATAATTCGCCCTGTGGAAGAAATTACAGAGGAAGAGCTGGAGAACATCTGTAACAACTCTCGAGAGAAGATCTATAACCGTTCATTGGTACAAGCCTCTAAATTGTTATCTGTGAACGTGAATGTCTGTGAGAGAAAGGATAGCTTCTATCCTTAGAATTTTGCTAATGTTAAAGGTCTCACCATGTGGGATATGTGCCTGTGTGGTTGTTTTTTTCTTTTCTTTTCTTTTCTTTTCTTTTCTTTTCTTTTCTTTTCTTTTCTTTTCTTTTCATAGAAGAAAAGAGAGTTTTTAGCATCTTTGGAATATAAACCTCTTGGTCTGCAATAGTAGTATTTGCTTAGTAAGCCTTTGGTAGCAGTTGATCTTTTCTCAATTTAAAAATTGATTCAGCATATATCTACTATATACACAGTTGCTGGGTGTGTGGTGGTATACTAAAGATAAAAAAGGATTTGGGTGGGGTTTTGGTTTTTTTTGTGTTTGCATAAGGTGTTTTAGTAGAGAAAACTAGTGTTGATCATATTAACTATAGCATGTGCCAATTGAATGAAATCAGTATGCCTGAAATACTTTTCATGTCCTTAGCATATACCCATGTATGTAGATTTGAAATAGGATTCAAAGACGAATTGTCAGACTCCATCCACAAAGGACATTCTTTATGCTATTTCTCTATACAAAAAGCAGTATTTTGTTCTTTTTCCCCCTATTTGCCTCTTTGTAGGGATCTACTTGCCACCAATGCCGCCAGAAAACTATCGATACCAAAACAAACTGCAGAAACCCGGAGTGCTGGGGTGTTCGTGGCCAGTTCTGTGGCCCCTGCCTTCGAAACCGTTATGGTGAAGAAGTCAAGGATGCTCTGCTGGATCCAGTAGGTGCCTCGAAGGGGTGGTGCTGTGGGCTCGAAGGTCAGCCACGAGTTGAAAGGGCCCAAAGGAGGGCATCCATGAGAGGACTGAGCCCTTATTGTTGTGGGGCATACATATTTCAGGGGAGGCCGATGAATTCATAGTGTTGGTGCTAGGTTAAGTGTGAGCCCCTTTCCAGAGTTTGTGGGACCAGGCCGTTCAGGGGATGCTGATTCTGTTTACCCCTGCTATTGCTGTGTAACTTCCTCTGCTGCATTTCCTAAGAAAATAATCCTTCGAATGTAGGAAATGACTAATGGAAATTAATCCTATTAAAAAACCTATGAAAGGTTTTTCTATTCATTTAAAAAAAAAAGATTTAAATGCAATTGATGATACCTACCTTAGATTAAAGAGAAATGGATAAGTAAGAGGAGGAAGGGAAGATTTGATTTAACTGTGCCTTTTCACAATTCTCCTTCAGAACTGGTATTGTCCGCCTTGCCGCCGAATCTGCAACTGCAGTTTCTGTCGGCAGCGAGATGGGCGGTGTGCGACTGGGGTCCTTGTGTATTTAGCCAAATACCATGGCTTTGGGAACGTGCATGCTTACTTGAAAAGGTAATTGGCTGGCTTTTCTCTCCTCCACACCCAAATCTTAACATTCATTTATGTATCTTAGTAAGAAGGGGATAGAAGTCAGAATAGCGGTTATCTCGAGGTGGTGGGAACCGCATGTTTTGACTGGAAACAGGCACATTGGGAGTCTTTTTGAATGTTAGAGACATTTTATATCTTCATCTGGGTGGTGGGGACATGTACGTGTGAGTGTGTAAAAATTCAAGTTGTACATTTCAGATGTATGCACTTGACTATTTTACAACTCAGTAAAGACATTTTTAAATAATTTTTCTTGAAGTTTACTTATTTTGAGAGAGGTAGAGAATGTGAGTCAGGGAGGAGCAGAGAGAGGGGGAGAAAATCCCAAGCAGGCTCCACACAGTCAGTGGAGAACCTGATGCAGGGCTTGAACTTACAAACCTTGAGATCATGACCTGAGCCAAGATCAAGAGTCAGACACTTAAACCGACTGAGCCACCCAGGCACCCCTCAATGAAAACATTTTTAAAACAGTGAATTAAACTTTCGAAAGAAAATTCTTAGGTCGAAAACCATATCCTGACATGTTCCCTTCTCTCTTTCAGTCTGAAACAGGAATTCGAAATGCAAGCATAGCATTTAGAAGATCCACTACCCGTCTTCCACTGTGCAAATCTTCCAAGTTCAGGTTTTCAATTTTGTCATGTGATTGGAACCTGAGTTACGAATTTTGATGATCAGTCTGTTCTGTAGGAAACGCAAATCAAGTTCCTCTCACTAACAAACGTGTTTCTGAGCATCACAGAGGTATATCTCTAGCTATACTGTGCCCTCCTGCTGTTTCTTTGCTTTTTCCCCCACCTCTCACCCCATTCCACCCCCCTCTATTTCCAGTGGTTCCCTCCCACCATTTTGTTTCTGAATTCTTTTTGAATAGCAATTTTATGAAAGCATGTTTGATTTAATTGGCGTTGAAACCGCCCTGGAATCTGCCCATAAAACCAAGCACTTAGAAACAGTAGTAACATTAACTAACTACATCTATTGAATTCCAGAGAACAGCCCTCTAACTTGTTTACGGGAAAGCAGTGAGCACAATTTATGATTTATTGTTCATACTAGCTAACCTTTTCTAACAGAATCAAGGCACACAAGTCTTAAAACCATGTGGAAAAATTGGGTAATTGTTGGGAAATGGAGTATTATTATTTTGGATGCCTCTCGTGAGAATATTCCATGTATCGTGCAATTGTAGTTTGCCAAGTTTATTTCCGTTCCTACATAAGATGTTTCAAATTCCTGATCATTTTGCATGGAAAATTGATATTAGTACTAGTCTACGACTAGTCTTTGCAGTTTTTACTTTCTTGAAGTTATAAACTAGGCACAGAGTTCATGTTCCGGTTTTAAGCACTTTTATAACAATGAGAAGTGCCTTTTTGGAGTTGGGTGACTTTCAACAGTTTGTTAACTTGACATCTCTGTCCTTTTAATTTCTGGGCAGAATTCATGTGTCGCCCCTACCCCCCTACCCGACCCCTTTTTGCATTAGATCATTTTGTAGAGGTGGAATCAAAGTGTCTTTGTCCATTTTCTTTGCATGTGTAGCCTATTGCTATGGCCATTCAGTGTTTGATGCCTAATTGGACATTGAATCAATAAATGTAAATAGAGCTTTTGATCTGTAATGCTTTTATACAAAGTTTTTTATTTTAATAATAAAATGTTATATTCTAGCTTGTCTGTTTTCTTTTTTATTCTTTAATAATCTTAACTGCACTGAATCCTCATTGTCTTCTCATATTTCAACAAAAGACCATTTCTACCTTTTATAGAGTCTGCCTTTTGGCTTAAGTTTCTGAAGGTTAAGGGCCAGCTCTTTTGAACAGGACCTAGCTTGGTGATATAACCAGTTGCTGTGATCAGAAAATCAGCTGAGACAACTATAGATAGAAAATAATACATGCTCATGAAATTTTACAACTTTGTTTTCCTTTCACCATTTGCCAACCCAAGAACAAACAGCAATTTCAAAATACCTGGCTTGATTTTATCAGCCATTTGAATATTTTTTAAGTTAGAAAAAAAGTTTTTAAAATTTATTTTGAGAGAGAAAGCAAGCAAGTGGGGGAGGGGCAGAGAGAGGGAGGGGGAGAGAGAGAGCCTAATTTGGGGCTCTAACTCATGAATCATGAGATGCCCTGAGCCCAACTCAGACACTTAGCAGACGGAGCCACCCAGGTGCCAGTATTTATTTTTTAATTTTTATACTTTAGGCTCCACGCCCAGTGTGGGGTTCAGACTCACAACTCTGAGATCAAGAGTCACATGTTCCATGGAACCATTCGAGTATTTAGGCCATGTTACATCTTGAGGCCTGCTCTAGAACTGAGAGAAGCCAAAGACAAGGCACAGTCTGAAAGCTCTCATAATCCAGTTTAGACCAGAGTTGACAAATTAGAGCCTGTGGGCCAGATCCTACTGTAGCCTATATTCGTATGGCAGTTGCACTAAGTATGTTCTTCACTTTTTTAGAGGGTTGTAAAAAAAGCATGTGACACAGTGGTTTACAAAGCCTAAAATGTTTACAGTCTGCCACTTAACTATAGGTTTGCTGACTTAATCTCTAGACTTCTCTTGGAAATCCTGTATACCCCTATGTACTCATTTGGGGAGAAAATGATCAAGCTATGGGAAGTTATACAACTGGTATTCTAGATAGATCCAAAAGAAATGGGTATTTTTATAAACTTGGGACTCTTAACCCAAATTGTAACCTATCTCCCCCTTTTAGGTATGTGATTAGGAAGGTTAAATTTAGGGGAGTTTGTAAAATTGGTCGCTATCTGGGATATTTTTGTTGTTACCATGTTTTAATATGAAATGGAACTATTGTTTTTCACTCAAGAATAGTGACTAGTAACAGCTGATTCCGAGACTTAAACGATTTACGGTCTAGTGGAGGAACAAAGAGAAAAACCTAAAAATGGAATTCTGAGTGGGAATGAACACAGGAAGAGGCATTTTATAGCACTGATGGGCCCATGGGTTTTGTAATGACTTCCATCTTACAGAAAAGATACAGATCAGTGGCTTTATTTGGGGAGAACCAGTGGGGGAGGGGCAGAGAGGAGGATCGGAAGATCCAAAGCAGCCTCTGCGCTGACAGGCTGACAGCACATGTAGGGCTGGAACTCATGAACTGCGAGATCATGCTCTCAGCTGAAAGGCACACTCAACAGACTGAGCCACCCAGGTGCCCCAAGATGTGTGTTTTTTGTTTTTTGTTTTTTAATTTTTTTTTTTTCAACGTTTGCTTATTTTCGGGACAGAGAGAGATAGAGCATGAACGGGGGAGGGGCAGAGAGAGAGGGAGACACAGAATCGGAAACAGGCTCCAGGCTCTGAGCCATCAGCCCAGAGCCCGACGCGGGGCTCGAACTCTCGGACCGCGAGATCGTGACCTGGCTGAAGTCGGACGCTTAACCGACTGCGCCACCCAGGCGCCCCAAGATATGTGTTTTAAGAGAAGTCTGTGCCTTTATTGGCCGAGCAACTTACTTAAAGAGGAATGAAGTGGAAGTAGTGGGTGGCCCGATGCCAGACTGGCCCAGCTTCACTGGCTTGCATGTGATGGAGAACTCGCCCAGGTAGTGGCCAATCTTCTCTGGCAAGGTGATCCTGCTCCCCTATGAGCCTTAACCTGGGGCCCCTCCCTGGGCGCCCCCCCTCCCCCATCCCCGGGCCTTGCGCAGGCGCCTCAGCAGCCATTACCTCGCCCACAGCAGGCCCGCGTTGCTACCCCCGCAGCTGCGCACTAAGCCAGTGCGTGAGCTGTTGGAGGGACAAGTCCAGCCGGTGGTCAAGGCCCACGCGGTGGTAGGTGAACTTGCAAAAAGGTGCACTGCTGCTTCTGCTTTACTTCCGCCATCTTTTTGGCTCTTCAGCGAAGGTGAGAGAACTTAAGTTTTGACAATTAGGTGTGAAGAGTAAAGGGTAGTTTATGGCATTTATGCTCCAGGAATTGTCTTTACGTTGGTCTCTCCAGCCTGGGTTCCTGAGGTTCCAGAGGCTCTCCACCTTTATCTACATCAACTGAGGGGTTGAGGAATGAAAAAGAGACTGTAATAGACTCAGTAGTTTAATAACGAAGAGGGGCAAAAGCAGTTAGGGGGTGCTGCCGCGGGGCATAGTTGTGTTTTATTTTGCTTTTAAAAATGAGAGGGAGCTCCTGATGGCTCAAGATCAGGTAGAAAATTGGGTTATTTGCATACCAGGGGAATGGAGTAAGAAAGTTAAGTGCTTTGAAGTGTGCCTGCAAAGTATTAGGTTCTGAGTGAAGAGTGATAGCAAGTCCTAAAGGGAATAAAAGGTGAACAAATGTTATTTTACTTTAATGTTAGTGACACATTTGTGGGGTAGTATCTTAAGGGTGAGGAAGTAAATCCAGAGAAGTTGAGAAAAATGCCTAATGCCACATAGCTGAAATGGCAGAGCTAGACCATTGCTCCAGGGAAGAGGCCTGTGTCTCCTTTTTTGTTTTTTTTTTTTAAACTAAGCTGAGCTTGCCTGCCTTAGAAAGGCAGAAGGTGCTCATCAGATTCTGTCCATGAGAACAAGGCATATTGGGTGCTGAGGCAAGCTTGGCTGAGGTGACTTTTGCAGAAACTGTTGAATAGGGAGAGAAGAGGGCCGGGAGGGAGCTGAGGGCTTCCTGTGGTCACGGATAGTGGGGAAACTCAAATACTGGATCATACCGCAAGGATGCTGTCAACCCCTGAGGCTTTTAACCACAGGGCATTAAAGCCCTGTGTGTGGAAGATGCCCTTTTAAATAACTACAAGGTTGAGGAAGGCTGAAGATAAGAGGGGCCAAGAACTTCCCAAGGAGATGTTGCTGAGACAGTGGAGGATGGACTAAAGCCTGGAGTGGCGGAAGGAAGCTGGGGAATCTGCTTGGAGATGTGTAAGACATCAACTTTGGGTTGCGGAGAAATTGGCATGTTCCAGGTAGAGACCTCCATCCATTATAATATCCAAGTGATGAAAGACTTGTTTGAAAGAGCAAGAAGCAAAGGAGACACCATTTAAGGCTAAAAGTCACTAACATTTTGGTTGTTGTCAATCTCCCTTGCATTTTTTTTTAATTTTTTTTTTTAACGTTTATTTCTTTTTGAGACAGAGAGAGACAGAGCATGAACGGGGGAGGGGCAGAGAGAGAGGGAGACACAGAATCGGAAGCAGGCTCCAGGCTCTGAACCATCAGCCCAGAGCCCGACACGGGGCTCGAACTCACGGACCGCGAGATCGTGACCTGAGCTGAAGTCGGACGCTCAACCGACTGAGCCACCCAGGCGCCCCTGCATTTTGTTTTATGTGGTAGTATTTATACTATATGTACAACTTTTTTAGCATTAAGGATGTCAAAACTTTTTTTAATATTTATTTTTGGGAGAGAGAGAGCACGAGTGGGGAAGGGGTAGAGAGAGAGGGAGACAGAGAATCCAAAGCAGGCTCCACGTTGTCAGCACAAAGCCCCACATGGGGCTTGAACCCAGGAACCGTGAGATCAATACCTGAGCCAAAGTTGGATGCTCAACCAACTCAGCCAACTAAGCCACCTAGGCTTCAACTTGACCCCAGGATCAAGAGTCAGACATCCAACCCACTGAGCCACCTAGGTGTCCCATGAATGTCAAGTATTTTATATATTTTTACATTAATTTAGTTATTTTGAAAGAGAGAGAGATGGGGTGCCTGGGTGGCTCAGTCGGTTGAGCGTCCGACTTCGGCTCAGGTCATGATCTCACGGTCTGTGAGTTCGAGCCCCGCGTCGGGCTCTGTGCTGACAGCTCAGAGCCTGGAGCCTGCTTCAGATTCTGTGTCTCCCTCTCTCTCTGGCCCTCCCCCATTCATGCTCTGTCTCTCTCTGTCTCAAAAATAAATAAAAAAAAAAAAACATTAAAAAAAAAAGAGAGAGAGAGAGCATGTTCAAGCAGGGGAGGGGCAGAGAGAAGGAGAGAGAAAATCCAAAGCAGACTCTACATTGTCAGCACAGATCCTGGTATGGGGCTCAAACTCCTGAACAGCGAGATCATGACCCTAGCCAAAGTTGGATGCTTAACCAACTGAGCCACCTGGACACCCCAATGTCAAAACATTTTAAAGGGCTATACAGTGTTTATATGGATGGTCCATGTTTTACTTAAACGGTTTCCAATCTTGGGGTGTCTGGATTGTTAATCTTTTGCTATTATGAGTAATGCTGTAGTTAGTATTGTTAAGGCTAAATCTTGGCTTAAAATAGAGGTAGAAAGTAAAGTAATCCTTTAATTACAGAGATGAAGGAAGATAGTAGATTAGGAATTTGGGAGAGTGTGTGGCTGTTCTGGAGACCTAAGCTGCCAAGGGTTGGAAATAAACGTGGGTGCAGCCCACAGGTGGGAGGAGAGGAGGTAAGCTATTTCACTAGACACCGAAATAAGAGGCATGGTTGACCATAGGGAAACTCAACCTGTACATAGCTGGCCAAAGAAGAAACATTGTTTTATATAATCCTGTGCCTTGAATTAAGGAAGTTTATTGAAAGTGTTCATTGTCAGATGAAAGTACCTGCTGGTAATGCATGATTGCGTCAGTGCAACATTACAAATATTTGCCAAAGGAAGAAATGTTTGCCAAAGGAATAAAACTATAGTTATGCACCTCCTAGGCGCAACGCACAGTGCTCAATGCAGTATCTGTGTTAGCTTTTCATAGCAGGTATTTTAGAGTTTAGGAGACTCGACAAGGTTAAGTAACTTCTGAAGACTGAAGAGCCCATGCTTGTTCTCCTAGCCTGAAAAAGGAGATATTAGACCAAACACCCTTGTGAAGACTTCTGATAAACCTGGTTATATACCTTGATCATAACAGATAATACCTGCCACTCATAGTTACATGTTTATTTTAGTTTTTCCCTTTACAAGACGGTGAAGTTCTCGAGAGCAAGACCATCTTTGATCCAAATACCCTTATCATGTAGTAGGTATTCAGTAAATGTTTATCAAAGGATTCATTGAGTGTCCCAGGCAGGATATTTCCTTAGATTTGGGTAGAAAGAAGTAAAATTATGGTGAAGGAGAAATAATGAGTAGATCCCAACATTGAAAGCATTAACTCCTATGAGGCATAACCTTTCTTTATGATATAATACTTAGCTTGCCGTGAAACTGCCATAGTCAATTCATTTGAATTTATGCATTTCTAATTATGTATTTTTCTATGGGAAATATAATTTACTTCATCATACTAACTTTGAAGAAATACTTCTACTAGATAAAATATTTGTATTATTGAGCTACAAATAAGCTACAAATTGAGCTACAAAAAGATATTTTTCTTTTTAAGTAATCTCTACACCCAACTTCAGGGCTCAGATTTATAACCTTCAGATCAAGAGTCACATGTTCTACCAACTGAGCCAAACAGACACCCCTACAAAGATAATATTAGATACAGTAGCTCCGAGTGTTACCATGTGTTGAGGGGAGAACTTTCGGTGGCAAAAATTGAGTGCATAGAACTTTTTTTTTTTTAAGAGAAAAGAGAGCCTCTCCCCACTTCCATCACTAACTTCACCAATGATAAACTGATGGTGCATCCTGCTTCATCTGTATTTCTTTACTCCCCCCCAACCCACTGAATTATTTTCAAGAAGATACGAGACATTGGGGTGACTGGCTGGCTCAGTTGGAAGAGCAGGAGACTCTTGATCTCAGGGTTGTGAGTCTGAATCCCACATTTGGATGTAGAAATTAGGTAAATGAAAAGAAAATTAAAAAGTAAAACAGAAAGGGGTGCCTGGGTGTCTCGGTTGATTGTCTGACTCTTCTTGATTTCGGCTCAGATCATGATCCCAGGGTCCCGGGATTGAGCTCCGCTTTGGGCTCCTCACTGAACATAAAGCCTGCTGGCTCTCGCTCTCGCTCTCTCTGTCTCTCCCTCCCCCCCACTTGTCTGCTCTCTCTCTCTAAAAAAAAAGAAAACACCAGGCATTATATGTCATTCATAAAGGCTTCAATATTTTTAAAAGGTAATGACTCTTTTTAAGAAAAAAATAATAAAAATGATATACCTGCATAAAATTAGCAAGGGTTTCTAAATATCAAATATATCAAATACCCCCTCACTCTTTTTATATAGTTGTTTTCATTTGAATTCAGGCGTCTTAACTCTTATTTATTTCTTTAAAGTCTCTTTTAATTCATAGGTTTTCTCTCCCTCCCCCCCTTGCAGTTTGTTAAAAAAAAAACAATTAATTTTCCTGTAGAATTTTCCAGTTTACTAATTTCCACATTTTACTAATTGAACCCAGGGTGTCCTTTAACATGTTCCTCTGTCTTCTCTGTTAGAGCCAGAAAGTTGATCTGATTCAGCTGCAACAATACTTTATAGCTAATGTTGTGTACTGACATCAGAGGACTCTTACTATCCTGTTGTATCCCTTTTTATATTGTTCATGGCAACTGATGAACATTTCCTGTAAGTTCTCTCTTTCCTTCTTCATTAATCAACTGGAAACATTCCCTTGTGGGGGATTTAATTATCCCAGGTAGCGTTTGTACAGAAAAGGTATATTAAGGACTTGATTTTTTTTTTTTTTTTACCCATTTTTAGAATCAAAGATTAGGTTTTTAGTTTCCTCCAGTGGTACCTAACAAGGTTTTTTGGGATTTTTATTGTTGTTTGTTGTTTGTTTGTTTTTGTTTAAGTATCATATGACCTCCTAAATTTTTCAGATATTTCATGTGTTCAGTCCATTGCACTTCTTATTATTGATGCCCAATTTTGACCCAGTGGGAAGGAGCCTCTTCACATAGACCCCTGAATCCTTCTAGTATGACCCCAATGGTTTTTGATAGTTTCTTTTGTTTTCTAATAAAACAAAATGTTCCGGGCTTACCTTACACGTTTTCTGCCCCTAACCTAGAATCAGCCATTTCTCCAAAGTGTTTTGTTTTCAAAACACATTTCTTTCACGTATATCTACTATTTATCTGTATATGTATGCATATGTACACAATTATATAAACGTGCTTATATATAAGCAACTATATGCTTTATTATTTTTATATTTGTTGTATTAGTAATATCACTATATACACACATATATATGATTTCAGAATAGTACCAATATTATTACTAAAATATAAATACTATTACTGAAAACAGTTTAATATTTTTTTGGTTTGGTCCTTAGAGTGAGTCTTTTGGTACACATTACTGTTTTTGAAATCATTTCGAACAGTTCCTCTTTATGTGGTTAAGTCACCAACTCGATGCATTGTGAGGTCTATTTGTTTTATTTTTATTTTAAAGACTGCTTTTTAAAAGATTAGGATTTAATTCAGTTTTATAATGTTAAACAATTACATATTTTCAAAGTCAAGCTTACAAAAATAAGGTGTTTTTAGAGAATCTAGGTGATATTTCTGTTCTCTCACCCAGATCCTCTCTCTACATATAGGTAAACATTTAAAAAAATTTGTGACTTGTACTTTGATTTTCAAAAATGTAAGCAAATATGTATAAATATTTGTACCCTCCTCTTGCCATCTCAGATAAATGGCAGGATATTACTCACTACGTACTTTTTTCTATCTTGCCTCTTTTACTTAACTATATATATATGCATGTATATATATACACATACATATATATATGAGGAGGAAACATAACTAATTTTATTATACATAGAATATTGTACAAAGAATTCTGAAATATACTTACATATATGAACACTGAACTAAGCTTTAAAGTTTTAGAGACAAAAATATGGTGGAGAGTGGTTTTCTGTCCTATTAAACACCCAAGGACAAACTGTTCTGTGAGCTTATGCTAGGGAAGTCTTCTTGCATACTTAGTAGGCGAACCATTTCAGCAGGAACTAGTATTTTGCCTTATTTTTATTTGATTACATGTTCTTTAATAGACTTATCTTCAAATTTGTCTTCTAAATTGAATAGCTGTAAATGTTTCTGGATACTTCTTGAAGACCATACAGTATGGCTTTTAAAAAGGTAATAATCACCGCAGGAGCTTGCCTGAATCTCCAAGACATGACCATTTTGAGTATCCTAGTGCTTAAGGAGGAAAAATATGTAAATAAAATTCCTTTATGCAAATGTTTCCTGCAATTCTCATTGCCATCCAAATTCTTGTAAATCATGATAAACAGATGCTACTGAACTAAATGACTAAGTAAAATTATGGAGATAGATTCTATTTATCTTATTTTTCAGTGTTGGGGAGGGAGAGAAGGATATTAACTAAATTTTATCTGTCTGCATGATGATTAGGGCAGACACCAAGAACTCTATTAATTGAGTTCAGCAAGGCGAGATGTGGGACTCTTAAAAATTGGAGAGCTGCCCTGGGTAAGGGAGAGGTTCTACTGCAACTTAGTTTGCTTTATCAGAGAACTGGGTTTGAAACAATTCAGTATCCAGCTTGCTGGGTCTTTGCCTACTGTTTAAATTCTTGTTACTTTTGTTTTTAAGAAAACTGAAGTAAAATTTACTTAACATAAAATTTACCATTTAAAAAAAAATGTGCAATTTGGTAGCTTCCGGTACATTCACAATGTCGTGCAACCACTGCCACTGTGTAACTCCAGAACATTTTCATCATTCCCATAGGAAGCTGGGTACTCATTAAGTAGTCACTCCCCCTTTTCCCTCTCCTCTTCAGCCCATGGCAACCCATCTGCTTTCTGTCTTTATGGATTTGTCTGTTCTAGACATCTGGGAACATACAATATGTGGCTTTTTGCAACTGGCTTCTTTCACTTAGCATTATGTTTGCAAGATTCATCCTTGTAGTAGGCATCGGTACTTAATTCCTTTTTATGACCAAGTAATATTACATTGTATAGACGTATCACAATCTATTCATTCATCAGTTGATGGATATTTTGGCTGTATTCACCTTTTGGCTATTGTGAGCAATGCTGTTATGAACATTTGTGTGTGTGTGTGTGTGTGTGTGTGTGTGTGTGTGTGTGTGTGTGTGTGTGTTGAGTTTATTTATTTTGAAAGACAGAGCTCAAGCTGGGGAGAGGCAGAGAGGGAAGGGACAGAGGGTCTGAAGCAGGCTCTGTGCTGATGGCAGAGAGCCCTATGAGGGGATCAAACCCATGAACTGTGAGATTGTGACCTGAGCCGAAGTTGGATACTTAACCAGCTGAGCCACCCAGGTGCCCCATGTTATGAACATTTGTTCACAACATTTTGTTTGAACACCTGATTTCAATTCTCTTGGGTATATACCTAATAGTGGAATTGTTGGGTCATATAAGAACTATTTTTAATTGTTTGAGTAACTGCCAGACTGTCTTTTTCAGTTTGATTATGCTCTTTTATGCACAGTTTTCATTGTAATAGAATCCAATTTATCTAGTTTTTCTTTTGTTGTTTGTGCTTTTGGTGTTGTATCTAAGAATCCATTGCCACATCCAACACCATGAAGATATGTGCCTATTTTTTCTTCTACATTTAGGTCTTTTGAGTTCATTTTGTATATGGTGTGAGGGAAGGGTTCAACTTACCCATTGTCCTAGCACCATTTGTGAAAACACTTTTTTTTTTTTTTCCCATTGAATGCTTGGTACCCTTATTGAAAATCAGTAAGCCATAGATATATGTATTTATTTCTGGACTCTCAATCTTATCCCATTGATCTGTAGTTTTATGTAGGTTGTTAAATTGGGAAGTGTGAGCCCTACACCTTTCATCTTTTTCAAGATTTTTATTTTTTTATTTTTTTAATGTTTATTTTTGAAAGAGATAGAGACCAAGTGCAAGCAAGGGAGGGGCAGAGAGAGAGACACACACAGAATCCAAAGCAGGCTCCAGGCTCCGAGCTGTCAGCACAGAGCCTGAATGGGGCTCGAGTTCATGAACCGTGAGATCATGACCTGAGCTGAAGTCAGATGCTCAACCGACTGAGCCACCCAGACGCCCCTCAAGATGTTTTGATTATTCAAGATGCTTTGCAACTTTATATTAATTTTAAGATCAGCTTATCTGTTTCTTCAAAAATAGAAGTTGGAGTTTTGATAAGAATTATATTCAATCTGTAGTTCAATTTAGGGAGTATTGCCATATTAACAATATGAAGTCTTCCGGTCCATGAACAGAGGTTATCTTTCCATTTATTAGGTTTTTCTATAGTTTTTTTCAATAGTATTTTGTAGTTTCCAGTGTATGAGTCCTGCATCTCCCTGGAATTTATTCCCAAGGATTTTATTCTTTGTGATGCTATTATAGCTGAAATTACTTTCTCAATTTCATTTTTAGATCATTTATTGCTTGTATATAAAAATACAACTCATTTTTGTATGTTGAAGTTACTATTATTATTAAGGGAACTGTTTTCCCACCAGTGAGTGCATCCTTGAGAATTTTTGCTGCTTCTTTTGGTTTAATAGTCACTCTCTGACCCTCAGTCTTTCTAAATGCTAAAGGATATTGCCACCCTCCTTAGTCTCACTCATCTTTATCTGAGCATTTCAACACTGCTTTGTTAACAAGAAGTTAATGCTTTTAAATTAACCATAGATAATACTTTATTTGAAAATGCTGACTGAAATGTTGGGGAGGAGAAAAGAGAGAGATCTGGGAAATAAGCTTATATTCTTCTTTTCTTTTCTTTTTTAAATTTTTTTCATGTTTATTCATTTTTTTATAGAGACAGAGCGTGAGTGGGGGAGTGGCAGAGAGAGAGGGAGACACAGAATCCAAAGCAGGCCCCAGGCTCCGAACTGACAGCACAGAGCCCGACGCGGGGCTCGAACTCACGGACCATGAGATTGTGACCTGAGCCGAAGTCAGACACCCAACCAATGGAGCCACCCAGGTACCCTTTATATTCTTATTTTCAAATGCATTCTTATTTATTTTTTTTTCAGTATATTTGGATGGTTATAAAAATATCTTTTGCTTAACTATTATATAAAATTGGAGTTTCATGATTAAAATCACCCATAATTTTACCACTCACAGATAACTACAGTTAATATTTGGGTTACTCATGGATCGAATGCTGAACATTGAGTATTGTTAACATTGCTAAGATTATACTCTGCATATAATTTTTAGCCTTCCTTTTTTTTTTTTTTAACATCAAATTGTGTAATAATGCCTCACTGTTAGGAAACGTTAATTTAAATACACTATAAAAACAAGAAGTAATAGTGATTTTTTTGGTATTTATTTGAGACAGCCATTTTTGGTGTGTCTTTTTCACAGGTCCTTTTTCTTAAAGCAATGCATGCATTTGGTTAAAACAATGAAATAGTTCTGAAGGATTCAAAATGAAAAGCAATAATTGGGGGCACCTGGGTGGCTCAGTCAGTTAAGCATCTGTCTCTTGACTTCAGCTCAGGTCATGAGCTCACAATTCATGAATTGGAGCCCTGTGTCGGGCTCTGTACTGACAGCGTGCAGCCTGCTTCAGATTCTCTCTCTCTCTCTCTCTCTCTCTCTCTCTCTCTCTCTCTCTCTCTCTCTGTCTCTCCCCCCCCCACCCGCACCTCCTCCACTTACACATTCTCTTTCTCTCTCAAAATAAATAAATAAAAAGCAATAATGCATTTCCTCACTTTTCCAGAACCCACTCCTCCTCTCCAGGAGGCAACCACTTTTAATTCCAACTTTGTAATTTTTGAGGGATAACCGCCATATCTCAAATAATGTTTCTCTCCAGATATTTCTTTATCAACTTTAAACATTAACCATTGACTTCCAGACCTCTTTCCCCTACTTCCTCATCAACTTTCAAGGCCTGACCAGATATTAAGGGACACTGGCCCTAGATCTTACGAGCAACTAGAATTTCCTAAGCACTTATAATGTGTCAGGCACCCTGCTCTAAAGTTGCCGTTTTAATCCTTATAACAACCAGATGAGTCCATCTACATTATGCTAGTTTAAAGATGAGGAAAGAGAGATTCAAGGAAGCAAAGAAACTAGTCTGAGGGTGGCAGATCATGTTTGTCAAAAAATGGCCACAACAATATTTCTTGTCCCACCTGCTTTTCCCAAACACTGCCATTTTCTCTTGCCTTGGAATCTACTTTCTCTCTTTTTGAACCTGAGCAAGCCTTTGTAATTGAGCTGATGAATAGAACACTCTGGAAATACTGCTGCTTCTTGACTTATGAGGCTGGGTTTACAACAGTGGAATAGCTTCTCTCTCCCAGAGAGGATTCTCAACCGTGGAATCCAATCACCATGTTGTGAGGTTCCACGAAGAGGCACATGTAGGTTTTCTGGCTAACCGTGGCAACGTGGTCCCAGCCAACAGCTGGCATCAGCCACCAGACATGTGAGAAAACAGGTCTTGAGATGATGCTAGACTCCAGCTGTGGGGTCATTCTCATCTTCCCAGTCTCCCAGCTGAGGCCCCAAACATTGTAGAACAAAAAACAAATTGCCCCCATTATGCCCTGTCCAAATTCCTGACCCACAGAATCTATGAGTGTGACAAGGGTGTTTTATGCCACTGAGTTTTGAAGTAATTTGACACACAGAGATAGGTAACCAGAACATCAAGGCACATAAATCTGGTAAGTGACAGCCCTGGGGTTTGCACCTGGCTCTGTCTATCTCCAGAATCAACTCTCTTAGCCAGTAGGCTCCATAAATGTGCAGACTACTATTTTAGTTTGCTACAGCTGCCAGAACAAATTACCACACACTAGGTGGTTTAAGTGTATTTCCTCACGATTCTGGAGACTAGAAGTCTGAGATCAAGATGTGGGCAGGGTTGGTTTCTTCTAAAGCCTGTCTTCTTGACTTGCAGATAGCCGTCTCCTCCCTGTACCTTCACTTGATCTTCCCTTTGTGCTTGTCTGTGTCCTATCTCCTCCTCTTATCAGGACACCAGTTATATTGGATTACAACCCACTCACATGACCTCATTTTACCTTGATTACCTCTTGAAAGGCCCTATTTCCAAATACGGTCATATTTCTAAGGTACCGGAATTTAAAACTTTAACATATGGATTTGGGAAGCACAGAATTCAGCCCATAAAAACCACCCACAGGGCATTCTGGTGGTCTTGGGCCTGGAGCTCTCTGGCTTGTGTCTGTCTCATTTATCTGCCTCCCAGGGCAGTGGTTTTAGACCCTGGCCACCCATTGGTATAATCCGGTGAGTTCCAAAAAGAAGAGTTACAGCTAGGCCCTACCCCAGACCAATTAAATCACAATCTTTGGGGCAGGCCTGTTTTAAAAGTTCCTCCGGGATTCTAATGTGCAACCAGGGTTGAGGATGACCTCTCCAGAGTGGAGAAGAGGTCTGATGAGAGCAGTAAGTGAGCCAGCCAGCAAAACTGAGGGTCACTTGGGGCAGCAAAATTGCTGCTTTGGTTAGAGGAGGAGAAATAAAAATCACAGAAGATTCTTTCATGTTTCATAGTAGCTTAAGTATGAGGAAGATGGGGCAGTAAGTGGGATAAAAAACAGAAGATGTGAGGAAGTATCCAGCCCACTAGTTAAGATGTGAAATTTTATTACAGGACATTAGAAACCAAAAAAAAAAAAAAAAGGGAAAGCAAGAAAGCACAAGATAATTGATAATGGAAATGAAACGCAAATGAATAACCAGGGTTTAGTAATGAGTCTCCTCTCTTAAAGCCTGGTCTTCATGATTTACTTTGGAAATTTGTAACTGAGCAGAATTTATTGACTCTATTTTATAAAATGCAAAAATCAACCGCTGGCGTTATCGTTCAGCGTGGGAGCTCATTACCCACATGCCAGGAATCGCGAGTTTGATCTCCGCTCACAATCGGAAGTCAGAGCAGCCCCAGCCAGTCCCTACCTAGCCTTGTCTCGGCTACAGCCATTCAGCAGACCTCTATTCCGGACAGATTTTTCTTTCCTCCTGACTCCCAGTCTTTCCCTTCAGCTGTTTTCTGGGGCTGTATGTTGCTTGCAAATTGACACGGGGGATGCTGCCTATTCCTGAAGTCATTTTTATTGGTATTACTACAGTAAATTCTTTATGAAATAAAAATCAATAGTCACCAACATCCTGAGTAGTGAGGAAAATAATTGTTTATGGCACTCAGCTTAAGCTGTTCTGGTAATCACGTTGAAAAATACAATATTTATTCATTAGATCAAATTTAATGAGGCCTCCTGGCAGTAATTATAAAAATTACTGTAGCAGTAAATTACTAATGAGTTGTGATGTGCTTCCTACCTGTGAAGAAGGACTGGGGGTTGAAAAAGCCTGCTACCCAGATGATGATGTGAGGGAGGGAGCCCCCACAGGCCCGGCGCTGCTCTCTCACCCAGGCAAGAAAGGATCAGTGTACCCAGACCACAAAAGCAAACAAGAAAAAAAGACCAAGGACACACAACTGGAAGGGGGAGGGGGGGGGGTTCTTGCAGCTTCGAACGGGATCAAGATTAGAGCGTTCTTTTCCCCAAAGGTGAGCATCCTCTCAGCAACTTGGAGTTGCCAGCGTGCTGGGGTCACAGAGGAGCACTAATCTGATGCCTGGGAAGGCCGGAGCTTCTTATTAAGGCTGGGGAATGATTCCAGACACACGCCGCCCTTCAAGTCTGAGGGCTTGACTCTGACCGCCAAGGTCCAGGTCCTGCTCAGCGTTTTCAAAAACAGCCGCTAAGCGTGGCGCCTGCTCTAATGCAACCACAGTTGATGGATTTTACAAGCTCCTGGGGGCTTCTTCCTCTTCTGAAGGCTCAGGGCTAGCTAGAATTTTTGCTTTTCTATTTATAGCATGGAGCTAAATTTGTGTGTGTGTGTGTGTGTGTGTGTGTGTGTGTGTGTGTGTATGTGTGTGTATGTTTTGAAAGGACATGAGTAATTAATTTGAGAGCCTATATGTAAAAAAGCCAAAAAAAAAAAAAATTACATTGATCTGAGGGCAGGCACAGTTAAAAAAAAAACCAAAAACTTTAACAGAGTTGAACGGGAACATTATATCTTCACAAGGGATGGTTCAACATATCTTTGCACTATAGTCTACTAGCCTAACGAGACTACTGTGTCCATTCACAACAGTAGCCTTTGTTCCCTAGATGCAGAACTGCAGCCTGCGGGTGAGGGACCAGCCACACCAGGTGAGGGCCTTCCGGCCTCCAGCAGCTGGAGTGTGGTAACCAGCAGAAACGCCCACTGAGGCCTCCGCACAGCGTCCCCCTCAAAAGCATCCGTCTCTGAATAGCAGGCAGGCTGTCGTCTGGAGTGACAGGTATCTATTCAGGTAGTGGCTGCTATTGTCTTCTCCCTTGGAGCACCAAGAGGAATTTTGTTTCACTTTAAGGATTCTGACAGCATTTCAGAATGTCGTACTCCAAGCGGGTTCAATCCCTCCTCTCATGGGGAGGACGCAATGACATTAGAGTGTACATTTTTTTTCTTTAAATTGCAGATGCCTTAAAATGAGATTGTCAGGTTTGTTGGCTTGTCAGACTAAAGTATCAAGATTGTCACAGTGTATTATATCACTATAATATGATCATTGTACACGGAACTAATGAGTAATATTGTACTTAGTGGTGGGACTGAGTCACATTAACATTAGAAATGGTGAAAGCCTTGCATTTTACCAGAATCTAGGAAAGATGCTAGCTTGTGGGAGGTGAGGCCGGGATTTCATCATCCAGAGAAGGTCAGGAAGCTGTCTTTAAAGAGAGGCAGGTGTGGTAGTGGTGACAAGCTGAGGGCTGCGCTGGGGAGACCAGGGCAACACGGAGTGGGGGTGCTCCTTGGGGAGGCTGATTGAAGCACCTGATAGGTACTCAGCAGTGGTTTTCAAAGGAAGTAGTGAATGTCCATTGTGAGTTTTCTTCCCAATTAAAATCACATGCAGCTATGCTAGAAGCAATTTGGAGAGGAGTGTTATTTTACGTTTATTTATTTTGAGAGAAAGAGGGGCAGAGAGCAGGGGAGAGAGAGAGAGAGAGAGAGAGAGAGAGAATCCCAGACAGACTGTGCACTGTCAGCACAGAGTCCAACGTGGGGCTTGAACCCATGAACCATGAGATCACGACCTGAGCAAAGTCGGACGGTCAACCGACTTGAGCCACCCAGGTGCCCCAGAAGGAGTGTTATTTTAGTATCTGCCTTGCCCTCCTTGGCTATTTATTCACCCATTTGTTCATCCATCCATCCATGCATCCATTCATCCATTATCCATTAGGTGTTAATAAGCCCTACCATGTGCCAGGCATTAGGCACCCACTGGTATGGGTAATAGGCACAGGCCTGCCTGGCAGCCTTGAAGTGCAGGAGTACAGGTGTTGACCGAGTGCAAGTATAAACTAACACCTGGTGTCCAAGTGAGGTAAGCACTGGAGACGCCTAATGTATTTGGAGGAAGTAATGGTGAAGCTGGGAACTCCGAGGAGGAGGGGGGTGCGGTTAGGATGGGAGAGGTTGGGGAGGAGCTTCAGAGGTACAGGAAGCTTCATTCCTGGAATGGAGAGTGCTTAGCACCCGTGGGGACTGATGGAAGGTCAGAGGGACTGGAGAGAAGCACTGGCCTCTGGGGTCAGACAGACACGAGTTGGACGGGGGGATCACTTGACCTCTCTTAGTTGTAAAGGACTTAATAACAGTCCGTAAAGCCCTCAGCACAGGCCCTGGCACAGAGTAGAAATTCAGTGCATGGAAACAACCAGTATTGTTACTGCTATGTGGCAGGGTGAAGGCACCCAACTACCTGTTCTGTGGTAGATGGACCTTGTGGGCAGGGGTTGGATAGACAAAGGGAAAGGCATGTGCAAGCGTGATACCACAGGTATACCTGAATTAGGATGCAGAAGAGAACAGAAGAGTAAGTGCTTAACATTGATTCGGGATAACAGTAACCTAAACTAAACATTCATCAGCTTTGTTAGTGGTAAGCAACGCCTTCACGTGTGGTACGTTAGCTTGTACCTTATAGTTTATTTGAGTGGTACCTCCTAGATTTGTTCAGGATACAAACTGCACAACCATACTCAAAATCCCTGAATCCAATACACTGTTCTTGGCGTGCCTACAAAGTGGTAAATTTGAAGTCTGTTCTTTTTTTCCAAGGCAGACTACTCTTGCGCCTACTGCTGTTGAATGTTTCCTAAAACTGATAGGATTTAGAGGGATTATCGTTTCCAAAAGATGCGCGTAGCTTCCTCTCACTAATGTTACAGCAAACTGCATTCAGACTTGCAGAAGAAACATTTCCCATAAGGACTGCTAGAAAAGTTAAAAATGTGTACCCAGAACCCTTCTAGAAGTCAAAGATACCAGTGTTCAGAGTATGCACACTTGGTTCTTTGACACCCTGGGCCCCATTTCCCCATACTCAAGAGGGGCATGCTAAGATGAAGTGCCAAAGAACATCGTCGTCGATCCAGCATGTTAAAGCATGGATGAGATAATTTTGCATGGGAGAGGTGTGAACATATTTGTAAAGGACTAACCTGGGCCTGGTATTCCAGGAAAACGATTTGGCTAAATGCGTATTTTATTCCACTTGTTTCCTTCATTGGTATCTCCCCCTCGTTATTCTTGATACTAGTCTTTGTTGAGGGTAAACAAAGGGTACCCAATGAGGGTAAAATGCACTTCATTAGTATGCCTCTAGGTGAGACGTAGCTTTTTCCAGCCTGTACTTCCAGAAGGTTATAAAGCTCTTATTTGCTGTGAATTTTTGTCTAGAGGAAAAGCATTCACTGATGGGTTGACTGAGCTTGGTAACCAAAATGGCTGAACAAATGAGATGTGGGGATTCTATGCCGGCTTATCACTTCGGAATGCATAAAGCGGGGAGTTCTGGGGAGGGGAGAAGGGGGAAGAAGCAGGAGGAGAGCAGAAACAGGCTGGAGACTCACCAGTCCTGCCAGGCATGGCTTTGTTTGGCCCGGACTGTCTGTGGTAGGCGAGGGCACACGCGTATTCTCACGCGGCTCCACTCTCCCTTGCCTGCAAGCCCGCTGCCCCTGACTCTTTTTAGAGTGCCAGGTCCGAGTGTGGCTGAAAGAGCCGTCTGCAGAGCCTGCCACGTGCACATGGTCAGCTTTTTGTGGAAGCTGCTTATTGGGGGTACTTTAGAACTCGGCCTCTTTGTCCCACAAACAGCATACTTCTGTTGGTTTTTTCCCCCTAAATTGAACCACTCCTGTCCCTAATTGTGTCACTCCTGCTGTCACCTCCTAGCCATCAGAGCCCGTGGCATGGTTCTGATTGTGTTGCAATGCGTCCTTGAAGCATTCTTTTTGTTGTGTTCAATGGCTCTCCTTCAGCTCATAACACAGTGGTCGCACTGGATTCCTAGGGTCACCCATTCTCTGCTGAGGACCAGCCCAGAAAAGCTCAGTCGTAATGAACGGGGCTTCAGACGGACAGACGCACACACAGGCTTGAGAGCCCTCCTGGCTTCGGCCACTCTAACAAGATTTTGTCATTTGTGGCTTTTGCACATTGGAAAAAACTTTCATCTCTGAGTTTCTATGGGCTATAAATACTTGGTAGGTTAAAAAGGAATCATTCAGAACATGAAATAAACATAAGCCTGGCACGTACACAGCAACACACCTCAACGGAGCCCTTCAACTTGTAGGCCAGAGCTGCAGGAATCCGAGACAGGGTTTCCTTCATCTCCTCTCTCATTCACTTCCCTCCCGGGCTGGACACTGCTCTGGTTTATGACCTCTTTTGGTTGGATATTTTCCTAATGAGGCAGGAGGATTAGGTCTCCATGTTACTTACACCTTTTAGCCACGAAGTGAAAACTGTTGATTTAGTTGGGATTGGGGAAAATTTTCACAATGTCTAGAAAAAATGCTGTGGGTAAATAATATGCATCTACCACAAGTTGAGAAACGGGTCTGGCAGTGGGACGTTCTGTCTTGATTCTGAAACATCGCCGCAATCCTGGTCTTTAGGACCGTGTTTGTTTTCTCAAGTAGCTGCTTTCTTCTTATTTTTTCAGATTGTAAAAGAAACATGTGGTTCTTGTAAAAAAATTTAATAGAGAAAGAGACTGTGAAAGGTAAAAATCAGCCATATTTTCCGAAAATGTTATCATTACTATCTTGGTCCTACGCTTTTCTTTTTTTAACGTTGAGATATAAAACATACGTAGAAAAGTGCACAAATCCGAAGTGCACCTCTGAACATTTAAAAGATCTTTAAAAATAGTGCATATCCACATCACCACCCTCTAGATCGAAACATATCTTGTACCATAACAAACCCTATAGTGCCCTCTCCTAGTCAATACCGTCCCCGTGGTCTCTCTTCCAACATGTATAATATACAAATCACATCTTTATACTTGGTTCTCTCTAGATTACACCATTTGCACCTTGTTTTATGTATATCAGACATTTTTACAAAAACGGATCAAGTTCTTTATGGAATATTGCAGTCAGATCTCACTTTAGTATAATGTGAATTTTAAATTATGTAGAATTTATATGATAAAATATATAATATTACCATATATAATATCAATGAAATCACCCATATGCATTATGTGCAAATATATGATTTATATAATTATTGCTTTCTATGGTGTCTTTCTATGTCAGTAAACATAAAACATCGTTTATAAAGGCTGCATCCCATTCTTAGGTATGCCATCATTTGTAAACTACTTCCCCATGGTTAGACATTTGGCACCATTCTCTTGTGATTATATTTAAAAATTGCCATTCGGGTAACATCTGTGAGCAAACTTATTCCAAAAGCTTTGTAATCCTATTTTCCTGTTACTAAGTAGGACGATTGTGAAATACTTCTACATTTCTGTGTTGTGCATCTCTTTTGTTCTCTCCCTAGCAAGCAGTCACCTCATAGCGCGGCTAAAGGACAGCGTGTGCTTGTGCGCGCGCGCGTGTTCTGTTTCGCTGTTATTCCGCAGTCCCAATCCAGGCCAGTCTTGGAGCAGGAGACAGGAAGTATGTTTGGTTCCACACGCCATCCATGTCAGGAGGCTTTAAAATTCATTTACAAATTCTCATCAGGTTGCATTTCGTTTCTTCACAGATCCTTCTGGGTCTTTCAATTCACAGGAGCAAAAAAAAAAGTATCTGGTTCAAGTCCTCTGTGCAGTCAAGTTGTTGTAATGTCACCCCTTCCACTTGACTGGAAAGCACCTCCATGAGTACACACGGTACATTTTTTTTTTTTCCTACTTTAATCCTTGAATATCACTGCCCTGTTTCTCAACCCCAGCCCCCAGGCTTTTGGTACAATACTTCTTGTTTTTTGTTGGGAGTTAGAGTCTCTCATACAAAACTCCAGTGCTGTGGCTTGGCACATTTGCTGAATTTTAAAATGAGGGGTTCATTTAAAATTTTTTTTATTTTTTAAAGACATCTTTTATTTTCAGTCAAAAAGACAAGTAAAAATAATTCTCAGAGATATGTGTTTAAAGTAAAAGGGTTTTTATTAGGATGTTTGTTTATATTGACTCTACAGAATTCTTTTTAGTGTAGAAGCCACAGGGATTATTATTTCTTTGTCTTGGAATCCCTAGATCTTTGTGGGAGGCCTAGAAGAACCACTTTCTCTTCCATTTAAACAAATCCAATTCAATTCACTTGCATTGGCAGAGCACAGGAAAATCTTAATTTTCTCAGCTAAGGAGAGCAAAGTCTGCCTGGGAGTTTTTTAAACATGGATTTTTTTTTTATCCTATTTTTTTTTTCTTTTGGCCCAGAGATATAGATAGATAGATCCACTGACCGACCCTCTTCTCCAAAGCAACGAAAACATACGAATTTTCTCTCCTAAAACCCTTCTTGTCCCAGGAGATTATGTATGAATGAAAGAAAGAAAGTAAAATTTTCTTGTTGGCTTAAAGGAAACAGCCAAGCAAATAAATACTTGTTTTAAAAAATTCAAACAAACAGCTGAAAAGTAAAAAAAATAAAATTTGGTCTCCCATGGTCCTGTTACCTCACTCAGGGTTAATCATTATTAAGAGCCAGTGTTTGTATCCTGCATTAGAAATAAAATATGAGATTGCACTATTCATATCATGACGCAAAAAGCAGTTTTCATTCCACACTATGTTGGATACTGTTCTGTGGCAGTGAAGGGGAATAGAATATGTCACCCCAAAATATGCCACTTTGACGTGTGGATTATATTCAGCTAAACATCATCAAGACCCAGTAGACTCAGGAACAACTTTTACCCTTCCCATAACTGCCTAAAAGAATTTAGATAGGAGGGCTGGTGCAGAAAGAGAGCTATTACCAGAGATAACTTTTTATCTGAAAGACCTATCTACGTGGCAGGGCAGGCTTCTAACTACCAAACATCTGCTCTTGTTATCTTCCTGTGAATTGCCTTCCCGTCTTTGAAGCCCCAGGCCCCTGGCTCATTCCTTAGCTGAGGACGGCATATATTAGCCTCAGCTTCCTGACTTGCCCGTAAGTCTCACATCTTTGGGGCTCCTGTATGTACAAAATTAAGCTTTTCTCCTATTAACCTGTCTTATGTCAACTTAAGTACTGGACCAACCAAAGAACCTAGAAGGGAAGAAGGGGCAAAAAAAATTCCACTCCTGTATCAGAGCAGCAAGATCTACCTTGTTCTTGAATGGTATCAGAGAATTCCATAGTATGAACCCCTATAATTAATCATTTTCTATTAGTGGGCGTTTAGATTTTCTACCGATTTTTCTATTTAAAAGCCTAGGTAATGATTCTAAATATCTCACAGGGCCAATTACAGTTCTAGCCTCAGGTCATAAGCAGGCTCAGGGATAGTCACAATTGGCGGTTTGTATTTTTTTGTTTTTGTTTTTGGGTTTTTGTTGTTGTTGTCTGTTTGTTTTTATCCATTTCTGTTCCCAGAAAGAAAAGAATGAGGCAATCTACAACCAATTCTTGGCCCGCCTACCCAGTACAAAATTATAAATACAAAATCTCCTTCCCTCTTCCATCCCAGCCTCCCCAGTTTCTTCCTCACACCTGCCTTTCCCTTTCCCCCCACCCATCAGATGGGAATAAAAGGTTCCAAGAGAAAGTTTGGAGCTTGAACTAATTGAACTAATTGAACTAAGCATTTCTAATTCTAACAAGGTGTTCTTAAGCCAAAGGTATGGCATTTCGAATCCTGTGTTTGTGTTCCCCTTCCTTCGTGGTCAGTAAGCTAGAGGAAAATGGTACAAAGAGGTCAGTCTTCACACTTGCATGTTAAAATGGCAGAGTTCTGTATGTTGTAGTTATACTGTCAGCCCATGAAAAACAGACAAGATTTAGGAAATAGGAAGGCTATTTATGAGAACAAAATACACGATAGTTCACATCCCATATTTTCTTGATGGACACAAAGTGACATCCATACTGATTGACTGTCGGCATGTGCCTCTCCCCTGAGCCAGGCTCTCTGTGATGGATCAGCCAGGCTCAGGCAAGTGTCAGAAAGATGATCAAAAGAAAGAGCTGTCTGTAGTTGTTCCATTTCTGAAGAGATTGACAACTCACCCTAACAAAAGGAAACATTAGTGTGCTATTTGCGTCTCCAAAAGAGACTGTGATAAGATGACGTGATAAATGGTGGGGTGGGGTGGGAGGGAGGTTGCCATAAAAACACATAAGGTAGCTAAGTCGTGAAGTGCAAAGAAACCTCAGCTCGCACAATTGATGAGGCTTGTTTATTTTAAGAAGCCGAGCTGATCTGAACCGTGAGAGAGCCTGCAGATATCTCAGATGAGAGCCTAAGTTCTCATACCAGTGTTGCCCACAGCTTCAAGAGAAATCTTAAATACTATGTGCCTTCCCCTCTTCATATATCTTCCCCCAGTTGCTTTACTACGACCACTGATAGCTTGTGCAAGAAGACACTGTGTACCATGGAGCAAGAAGGAATTGGGCAAAACCACTGGGGTCTGGGTCTGGCCCAGCCCCAGCAGCAGGAGTTTGTATATTGGATTCAAAGAGCGTGTTTATTGTGATTCTGAAACAAACTGGATGAACTTGAGTGTATCCATATAAGAAATTGTCCCCTCGAAGATTATAGAGATGGCACCAATCTCAAGCATTTTCAGGTCATCTTGGAAGGCTCGCTTCCAGAACGTGTGGGAGTTGATGTGCGGAGGTTGCGTTTGGAGGTGAGAATGCTTTGACAGATGGCTCAAGTCCACATAGCACCTGGAGCAGCTGTTTTTCTCCTTGCTGAGCCTGCATTCCCAGCTCCCACAGTGCTGCTGGAGGTTCTCTTGCCCATGGCAAATCGGACCATGTCTAGCAGGTGGTAGGGCTCCTCCAGCCTGGGCAGAGGTGGTTCTGGATCTCAACCACCTGCTGCAGGAGCTCAGCCGTGGGTCAGGCTGTTTCCGCTCAGTGTCCTTGGGGTCTAGGCTTGAAGTGGGTCCCCAAGAAATGCTTGCTGAACTTGGCTGATTCAGAGGAGCTGAGGGCTCTGGAGTGCTTTATTTAGCATGGATCTCAAGATAGGCTTCTGACTGAGCTGTGTCTCATTCTCTGCCCCAGAGATCCAAGGATCTCTGCCACTCCTTCCCACATGCACAAACTAACTTTGGCTTTTGGAGTTTAAGGTGGAGACTACCTAGTGAATCAAGACAGGTTCTTATATATGCAACTCTCAGAGTGGAGAAGAGTCTTGTGAGCTTTGTGTAATGTCAGTAATGTAAGCACCGACTAGGTGGGGAATAACTTTATGCTCACAATTTCTTGGTAGAAAATATGGTCAGCATCAAATGCCAATGATAGCAATGGGGGAAAGTGGTTTTCTGATTTCTGAGAAACTATTTCTTCCTGCTCTGTGGGTGCTGGCCTCTACTATTACATCCTATTCGATGACCTACTTCACTATATTTCTTAAATGCCATACTTTCTCCTGAGACTTAAATTGGTTTAATCTTGGTGTGATTAATCTTGGTGTGTGTAAGCCCTGGGTGGCTTACATTTCACTTAAAGCTGTTCTGTTAAAGACGACTGGATGGGAGGTTGTGGTGAGCCTTTTACTCATGGTGCTAGGAGGGCTACAGTGAACAATAAGTCAAGCTCCATTAGTGTGTTTTTGCTGGTCAGTGGGAATGACATGATCAGGTTGTGCCAGCCACTAATTTGGTGACTTCAAAGTCCCTGGGAAGCCCTTACCCTGCTCACAGAGGAGGCCAAACACAGATCTGGGTCTTTCCACATTTAGGTGACCTCTGGGAGAGAAATGGACTCTTTTTCTCTGGGGCCAGTCTTTATATATTGAAGCCTTCTTGGACCTGTCTGAGCCCCTAGAGAAGCCACATCACAATTGTATCTTCTTGTCTTCTCTTGATCTTTGTCTTCATGACCATGAAAAACCACATTCTGCAAATAAAACCCAACTCTACCTTTTCTACCCCGGGTAGCCTCCTGATTCCGTTACAGGTTATGAGACCCTCTAATCCCTAGAGTACTGAGGCAAACCGGCAAGTTTTCATGAGGGTCTAAATTTTAAGTGATTTAAAAACAAGTAATTGAAGGAAATGGTGAATAAGCAGAAAGTCTGAGAAGGAAACTCTTGCAAGGATGGGGAGAAGAAAGGAGGCAAACAAACAAGCTTCAAAGAGGAATCAGGGATACTGGAGGGGGGAGGAAGAGGGCGGAGAGAGAGAGAGGACAATAAGAAGGCCAAAGAGAAATCAAATTACTTGAGTGAAAAATAAAACAAAACAAAATTGGCAAAAACTAAACTCAAACAACAATAACATCAACTCCCAGAGTCTTCCCCAAATTTCCTCAGATTAGGAACACCCACCAGGTGATCGGACAGTGACACCAGGTGGCTGATGAGGCCACACAGAGGAATTAGCCTAAATTATTTTATGATAGTAAACCAAACTTTGTTTTATAAACCAGCCCTCAGATTAAAACAGAATTGTAAGAAACCTAGAAATCATGTAATTGGATTTGACGTACTCATTTTACAGCTTGAGGACACTGGGTCCTCACATTAGCAAAACCGACCAACCAACCAGCCAAAAAACAAATACAATCCAGGACTGCAGGCATAGCACTTCCTTTTAACCAACTCAATGACTACAGCTTTTGTGGCTATTAACTTTAAAATATAAAAGCTACCTTTTGGTAAATAATGGGCAACTAATAACAAAAACGTAAATTGTAATGATCTGGGTATTATATTTGATCAATTTAGATGCACACAGGAGATTACTGTATAACGTTAATCATCACAAACATATGTGCAGTACCTGTTGAAGTATAATAGATTATTGGAGAGAGAAAAATTTGTCCAGCATTGTTTTATATTCTGGTAAGTTACAGAGAGCTATCTGTTATTCTGGGAGTAATGTCAGATATAGACCATGTGCTTCTGGTAGTTTTTAAATAATGTTATGCAGGAGAATCATCAAATGTAAGAGAAAATGGAGAAATTCTAAATATTTTTGGTGTTCTATATAGTGAATTAGAATACAGGGGTCTGTTTGTCCTAGTTATGTATGAATATGGTTTCATTTAAATTATGCACCAAATGAAGCATTTGGATGGCAAAAAAAAAAAAAAAAAAGCCATGTTCAGTATTAGAATATGAATCAGCAAGTACTAAGCACGCAGAATATCACCCCGGACTTTTATAAAGCAATTTGACTCTTGGAAGAAAAAACTTCTTATAGGGAGGAAAAGGAAGAAATGAAAATATTTAAGCAAGTTACAACTGATAATGGCATATTGAGAACTGGTTCTCTAACTTAAAATTTCTTACATGCCCAAGTCTTATACGTTATTGAAAATAAAGGAAAAATCTTTATGATTTCAAAGAGTGGTTTATGTAGTTTGATTTGTTTTATTGGCTATTTTTTTTAAGCTGTAAAGCCAATTCCTGCTTTGCTTTTGTCAAATTAAAGGGAAAAGAAAAATCAAACAAGAAAATAGCTATGTTAAATGAAATCAATGACCGTACTGAAGAACACACATGCTTTATCACTTTTGTGAACTATTTCCTATCCCTGTGTGTTTGCAAGTCTTTCTCTCTGAGCATCTCTGTGTATTTAGCAACTGCCAGTGATGTCCCCTCACCAGTGATGAGGCTGTCGATCAGGCTACCAAACATCCCTGTCGGGAGGTCAGTCTCTACCTTAGGGTACAGGACACACAGGGTCATGCCCTCGTGGGGCACTCTTTCATTCCTGCACATGAGCTCTGGAAATCCCTTGAAGAAGCCACCACATAATAGGGTGGGGAGGGCGAGAAACCACCGCCTTATCCAGTTTGCCCAGTAAAACCCCAGTTATGTTCAACACTGCCCTGATCAGATAGATGCACAAGCCAGTGATTCTGTTGGAGCAATCATGTTGATAATGATCCAACATTTATAATGTGTCTGTGCAAGCCTAAGTGAGTCTGTGTCATTAAAACGACATGCACAGAACACAATTATGGACTTTTCATTGACACACATTCCCACTTGGGCTGCTGCTAGTTCTCTGAACCGTCTTTTAGCTGACTTGTTATTAAATACAAACATGGCCCCCTTTTTTTCAGAGGGGACACATCTTCTCTCATTTTTGAAGCGCTATCTCATTGCAAAACATTATTATTCCATTTGTCCCAAATTAAACAATTTAATATTTTAGAAAAATACTTTCCCTTATTTAAATGAAAACAATCAATGTAGTTTGCAAAGTAAAAGGCAGGGTTTCATCTTTGAGACAAAAAAAAAATTAAAACAGAGAGAATAAGAAAGACATGTATTGTCTATTTGACAATCAAAACACTCCAATAAAATAAAATAAAATCGTGGTATCATAATAATGAGTTCTCATTCAAATGGTTTGCTCTGAACTAAATGGTGTTCTTTATGGAAAAGAATGTCAAACGGTTTAATTCAGTATCAAATATTCATGAGCTCTGAATGTGCTGCATCACCAAAACGGGTGCAAAATCATAAACAAATACTGTAGCGTGAAGAGGGATGGGAGCTAACAGAAGTGGACATCTGCATTGGTTTTTAACATTATTGTGACTTTAAGTGTAAGAAAGAGAGGAGTGAGTGCTGCTGTGGGGAGAAAAAAAGGGTGAGAACAGAACCTGGGTAGAGATTTTCATAGCTGCTTTTCAAATCAAAAAGCTACAAGTAGATCAGGGATTGGGCCATAATGTGACAGAGATTTTTAGACATTTCAGAATGGATCAGGGTAGTGTTTCTTTATTAGAAAAGATAGTGTGTAAACTGAGGTTTTGTTTTTTTCCTTTACGATTAGAATGATTACCATTACCAAATTACATATTCAAATTACCATTTGAATCTAAATTTAAAAATGAAGTGGATTGTGACCATTCAGGCAGCTAGATGAAAGATCAGCTTACGTATCGTCTCTTTGACTGTATTGTTTGCCCCTTCTGTGGCAGGACTTTGTGGGAAGACGTGTCTGTGGAAATACTGGAAATTACAACTAGAAAAACCAGCTCTGTTCTGCAAGCTCTGAGGTCTTCTTAGACCTCCCTGGAACAAACGGATTAATTTGGAGTAACAGATTTCTTCCTTTAGCCTCAGCCATGCTGTCTCAATGCCACACAGGTCTGTCTGTCTGTCTCTCATCTGACAGTGTTTGCCTCAGAGCAATGGAGGGACAACAAACAGTTCAGAAGGAGAAGGGAGTGTGTTAGTTGTCAGGGATAATATGCAGATTCCCTTTGCCTCACATGGGGCCATGTTCCACCATTTCCCAGCTGCCGTGTTTGCACTTTTCTAGAACTCACAAGTTCAGGAAAGGTTGACCTCTACCCAGTGTGTGAGGCAATCTATTAGAGGAGTTCTGTTTCCATCCCTGTAAGCATTCATTTGGAGTTGCCTAAGAAATCTTCTAAGAACTCTTACAAAACTGAAATCAACTCTCCCAAATGGCAT
Organism: Felis catus; assembly: GCF_018350175.1. Lineage (NCBI taxonomy): Eukaryota > Metazoa > Chordata > Mammalia > Carnivora > Felidae > Felis > Felis catus. Next base: position 161,738,127 of record NC_058375.1, read on the forward strand.
GAAGAGTTTTTGGTTATTAACTCTACCGTCTCCTGTTAGCTAAGCTCATTTGTTTTCCCTCCGGAGAGAAGAGCTCTTGCATCTAATCATACCTAATCTTTCTGCAAAGATGTTTTCCTTAAAAAAAAAAAAAAGTGTAAATCAAGTTTTTCTAAATCTAATCATATGTTTTATGCATCAGGGGAACTTGGAATGTAAAGGAATCCCATGGTGCATCCTTCTGTAAAATGAAGATTTGCTCCCTTATTATTCATTTTTGTAAATCTGAATAATTATTCATTGGGTTGAAGGAGGTATGCCTTTATTTAGGTTTTTGCATTTGGTGCCTTTCCATTTCTTATTTTCCATGAGCTCCCAAATGGGCACACATTCTACTTTTTAGAGAAAAGGAAACATAGCAAACATACTCTCTGATTCTGAGGTCTTAAGGAGCCTCCAAATTCTGTGCCAGTGGATCATGATGAGTCATCGTCTGATCGAAAAAATAAACCTGCAGAAAACCTTGCTTCTGTCTTGCTCCATAAAGCCAGATATCCATTTCAGACTGTCTTGGTTCTATTCCTTCCTTCTTTCCCTTCATCTTCCCTTTTAGAAAATAAAAAGATTCACAGCATTCTTTCTCAATTTAAAATAAGATGGTGTCTATTAAAGCTTTATCTAGCAGGAATTCCCCAAATCGAGGGTCATGAAATTATGCAACCACCAGGGATTCTGGAGAGTCTGGTCTCTGAAGATGAAGTTAGAAATGAGGGAAGGTTTATTGTTCATTCAACTCGGCAGAAGCCACAGGGTCCTATGGCAAGGAAAGGCTTAGCAATCAGGGTGAGACCAGATTCCCAACATTTGTGTTATAGACCTTACTCCAAAGGGAAACTTTCTTGAGGTATTTTTCTACCCTGCATCTACTGGATCCCAATTAAAGGAAACTGTTTTTAAGACATGTCTTTTTCCCGTGATAGAAAAACAGGGTTTCTTTCTTTCTTTCTTTCTTTCTTTCTTTCTTTCTTTCTTTCTTTCTTTCTTCTTTTATCCATCTGGATGGGGAAGAAAAAGCATCTGATATTTGAGAAATGTAACTTTATTAATGAGAAACCTGTCCTACGAGGACATCCAGGTTTTAAATTTGGGAAATGTCCCAAACCTAAATCCCAGCCTAGAGGAGTCCAGTGCTATATGAACTGGACAAACTGGACTGTCCTTCAGTGAAGGAGACATGGCCAAGAGAAAGTAAGAATCACAAAGGCTGAACATTTCTGTCAGCTCAAGTCCTTGGAAAAAGCCACAATATGAGAATAAAGTGGCTGACTGAAAGCTTACTCAATCAGGGTTTCACACACTCTTGCAGGAATAAAAGAATTCCGGGCAGGGTTTACCAAGTGCTTTGGATGCCAGCAGGGGGAGCTCTAACTCTGGAAACCTGTCAGTGGTCACGAAAAGCTACTTACCAGGCCTAGACCTTTCCACATACTGTTTGTTCACCATTCCTGTGACTCCGGTCATAGAAGTCAGGAACAAGACCCACAGGCAATGTCACTGAACCAGAAACAGATCTCCCTTCCCATGGTCTCTGGAGGAGGAAAAGAGTTAACACCTTTATAGAAACAGAGCTGACTCCCTGGCAGGGTGAGAGAGGCATTTTAGGAGCTGCTGACCAGAGTCTTCCAAAGACAGCTGAGAAAAAGCCCCTTCTTTCTGCATTTTTCCCTTCCTCCGCCCCCAGGCACAACTCTCTCTCTGCCAGGAACTTCGGTTGGATCTGATACTTAGATGATCCATTTAACAGGAGGGGGGGGTCACCCCAGCTTGTATAAGCTGCCTGTGGTTGGAGTGAACCAGATTTCTCCATGCCATCAATCAGCTCTGGGTCACTGCTGGGTTTTCTCTGCTCTCACTTTGGGTTTTTAGGAAGGAGAAACAAAACCCTTAAGCTGTAACTGTATCAGGGCCAAGAGATTCCACCTCTTATGTCTTCTGTGCTTGGTGCAGAAGGTTCTGCAGAGAGAGGAAGAAAGCCTTACAAAACTCAGACACAGATTATTAAAAACCATTCCAGCCCATGAAATATCTGAGAAGCTGCCTGGTTCAGAACAGCCGTTCCCCCTCCCCCACGGAAACTTTTAGAAGTCCTAGGCCTTCTACAGTTCAAATGAATAAATGAAAAAACCCACTTAATTTTCTTTAATCCAGCCTTTCCATGATTCATCTGACCATGAAATATCTTTTCCTCTCCAGAGAGTGCCTATACTCTAGGCACTTGTGTTCTGTGTGGAGCACACTTTGAGAAATGCTGAGTATAGATTAGAAGCAAAATTCTAGGGGTGAAAAAACATGTACATTCTGCAGATTGGATGAGTCTAACTGTTGCTATAATTTTTTTTTAATTAAAATTTGTTTTTTGTTTATTTTTGAGGGAGAGAGAAAGAGCACGAGCAGGGGAGGGGCAGAGAGAGAGAGACATACATACACACACACACACACACACACACACACACACACACACACACAGAATCTGAAGCAGGCTCCAGGCTCTGAGCTGTCAGCACAGAGCCCAACGTGGGGCTTGAACTCACAGGCTATGAGATTATGACCTGAGCTGAAGTCAGACGTTTAACCAACTGCGCCACCCGGGCACCTCTATTGCTATGATTTTTGACAAGTCACCTAGCCTCTCTGGTCCTCAGTTTTCTCTTCTGTAGAGTGACAGTTCCTCCAGTTCTACAAATCTTTGTGGCTCTCTGCTGGAAGGGGAATGCCAGATCTTCCAATGCATTCAGAGTTCCTAAAACTTGTGCTTCTGAACATGGAAATGGATCGCACATTTATGCTGAAAGCAAGTTGTAGACCTTTGTCTACAAACAGACAAAATCATATGACAAGAAAAGGCAATATTCCTCTTTCTTTGTATTTGGCTTCTGAACCATGCCAGTCCTATCGCTACTTCTGTGTCTTTATCTGTCCACGTTGTCGAACCTGTGGAATTGCTGTATGCATCATTCTTTTTGTTTCACCTGTATAAGACTGCAAGGGTCTTGTTTTGTTTTCATTCATGTTATGAGTGGATTTTAATTTTCCAGGACATTTATCCAGAATTTTAACAGGGATTCCAGGGAGTGCAAGGATTTATAGGCTTCTCTGAACAACAGCATGCACCAGAGTACCTGCCCGTGGGAGTTAGGGACCGACATTAATGAAGTGGTTCAAGTTGGAAAGCGTACACCTGAAGGTTTATTTCTAAGGAGCTGTAAGAGGCGGTGATTGGAATGTTTGGGTCCTCTGTGCTAAAAGGACCTTTCTGCTCATTCCCCAAACCCTTGCCTCTCCTTTACTTGGGAGTGGAAATGGTATCATATGACCTTGAATACCTTTCCTGGGGGATATTGATCCAGGTGCATCAGAAGGAAGAAGGGAAATGAAGTTTTGCAGTATGACATTACTGGACATCCACCTTGCTCATGCCCGCCTGCATGTGCTTGTTCAACAGCGTTGAACAAATCCAGCAAATACTGGTTAAGCACCTTCTATGTGCCAGGTGCTTATTCCCATTAAGTGAAAAGTCTTCCCTTCTGAGCTCTGGCCCAAATTCTGGCATCTCTCTGAAGATTTTTCTGATATTTCCATCTTTCACTGATACCTGCCAAATGCCAAACTGTTACAGTTGGGGTCACACAATTGAGCACTCATTATATCCTGCCTTGTTGATCTGGTTGCCTATGAATCCCTAACTAGGAAGTAAGCTTCATGAGAGCAGGGGCTACATCCTAACACTCTTTTCCTTGCCCAGGGAGCTGCCCTAAATGCAGTTCACCAAATAATAGAGAATCACAACAGAATCTGGAGAATCCTTCTGATGACAGTTCTCTGCACCTCAGAGTAGTAAAATCTGTTTTTAAGCCAATGGTGTCTGTTGTGCAGCACGTGCTCATAACTGTCTGTCATGTCTGCTGTCTGTTTCAGTTGTTGGTTTCAGAATTAGAGGGTCTGATTTGGAGTTTACATCTATTTGTTATTGATAATGTTGTGCACTAGGATTTGTTAAACTTCACAGAAGTAAGTGCCTTTCTGGGTGGTCTGAATTCATCTCCAAAGGCAACTTCCACTGATGTGGTCTTTCCCCTAGCTTTCTGTTTTACTAGTTTATGGCTAATTATGAGGGTTTCAGTCAGATCAATGTAGCCACAGATGGCACCAACACCCCAGGTGGCCCAAAAGAGGATTTGTGGGGCCATGGCATCTGGGCTCCTTCAGAGAGACCTGCAGGGAAATTAGTGATGTGGTTGTGGTTGTGTGTCTCTGTCCCCCTCACACCTCTCTTCTTGGCATCCTCGTGTCTCCTGGAGCCTCTTCCTCTGCCTATACTGGAGCCTTAAAACTTAGGTGTTCCCTACTTCAAGGTCACTGCCTAAGTAAGGTGGGGACTGATAAGTGCTCACAGTGGACCCTTCCCAAGTGTGCGCTTGCCTGAAAAAGGGATCTCGGACAGGCAAAAGTCCTTCACCAAGCCTGACTTGACTGGTCTTTCCCAGTAACCTTTGCATAGCATTTTTAAAGTCAACAAAATGTTTTCATGCACAGTGTCAGTCGAGCTGTAAAACAAGCAGATGAAGTCGGGGAGGTGGTGGAGAAGCCGAGGACAGGTGACCTGCACAGAGTGCAGAAGAGTGGCAGGGCCAGAACCAAGTTTTTCTGACCCCCCCCCCCCCCCGCCTGTGTTTTGCCTTGAATCGTGGGATTCTTGGCAGATCCATCCCTCATCCTCATAGCCTGTCATGGGCAGTAGTGGACAGGCATTCATTCTAAACACCTGGGACTAAAAGTAGGTCTTCCTCTCACAAGCAAGTGGACATGGTGACAATGACAGGAACGGCTCCCCTGTATTCAGTACTTTCTAGGTGTGAGGATTTGCACACACATATTATCTCATTGTCTTAATCCATTCGGGTCACAAATACCAGAGACTAAGTGCTTTATAAACAGCAGACATTTATTTCTCACAGCTCTGGAGGCTGGGAAGTCTGAGATCAAGGTATTAGCAGATTTCAGTTCTGGTGAGACCTTATTTCCTGTTCATAGATGGCCACCTTCTCTCTGTGTCCTCACATGGTAGAAGGGGTGAGGGAGCCCTCTGGGGTTTCTTTTATAAGGACACAATCCATTTCATGGAGGCTCCCAATCATCTCCCAAAGGCCCCACCTCCAAAAACCATCACACTGGGGTGGGGGTAGGTTTTAACATGTGAATTTGGTGGCGGGGGCGGGGGGCGGGGCTCGCGGGATACAGACATTCAATCTATGGCACTCATGTAATACTCATAACAGACCCAGAGGCATGTACTTTACCCTGTTCTGCAATGGAGTCTTAGAGCAAGGTTTCACCATCACTAACTGGTGCTGCTTGGATTAAAAGCCATGTTTTGTCTCTTTTTGGCTCGTGATTATTCAGTTTCTTCATTGGTTGTCGAGAGGTTTAAACAAGATAAACAAGGGTTGAGCATGGTGCCTCACTACCCATGGTGAGCTCACAATAAGCACTAGGTCTTTCTGCCTCTTCCCTTAGCCTAGGGACTTAATCATGTCCCGCCAGCCCTGCCATGTAGATATTTCCTGCAGTATAGTGCTTTACATAAGTCAGTTCTCAGTAAATGTTCATTGAGTTAATTGGAAATCAGAGTTGAGAGTGAGGAATCAGTTTGCTTTCCTAAGCATGTGGAGGAAATAAATGAAGTAGTCACCCTATAGAGGTTGCTGGTACTTGTGCTGGAACACGGTGACACCAGAGTTATGGCTTTGGTCCCCAATCACTTCTCCTGGTTCTTTGCCCATCTCTGTGGCTGTCCCTTCTTATTCCCCTCTGTAGGCTTCTCTTTCTGTGTTCACCCTCATCTTACTGTATCTGAGGGTTCTGTCTGCACCGATAACTCACAAATCCCTTTCACAGCCCCGATCTCCTTCCTGCAGGTGCATTTATATCAACACCTACTCAGCTTGGAACCCCACACCTCATACATAGCATGTCCTGGATTGAATTTGTTATTCCCTCATCCTGCTTAGTTGCTTTTCATTTTAAGCTCATTTTAATCATTTCAAGTAACGGTGGTTTTGTTGTAAGGATACACATGTGAGAAAACCTGTTAAGGCTGGAAAAACAAAAAACAAAGCCAGGCCTCAAGGGAAACGAAACCATAGTCGATCAGGAAAAGTGGGACTCCAGAGCAGCTCTTAGAACATTAACGTTAACAGGACCCAGCATGCTTTCTGTCTGCTTACCATTGCTAATCTCACTCACCTATCCTCCACACTCTGCCCTACTTTGTACTTGCAACTGTGTGGCTGGTCCACCCTACAGGCTGTGTGTCTTTTTTTTTTTTTTTTTTTTTTTTTTTTTTAACCTCATAACCTCTATTAACTTCCCTCTTCCTCATCTTTCCCACAGTGTCTCCTGTATAACCCTGGCTTGCCTTGACCCTTCAAAGCCCAACTCCAGCTCATGGGGTCTCTGTGCATTCTGCCAGCTTTAGCTCCCACTGAATGCTCCCACTGAATCCCACTGAATCATTCTCTCAGTATTTTTGCAGTTCAAACTTGAGAGAATATGACTCTCGGGCACATCTTTTCTTGCCAGGCCACCTTCCTAGTTGTTGACCACCATATGGATTGCCTGTCATTGGATCAGATCCAATCCAGTCGGTTGTGGCCAAGGGTGGGACCCCTGGGCTGCTTTCCCTCAGATGTGTTTGCACAACCCAAATGTTCTATGCTAAATGAGAAAGTTGTAAAGGATTTCATATTGGGTGATTTCATTTATGTGAAATGTCCAGAATAGGCAAATCTATAGAAACAGGACATTAGTAGCTGCCTAAGGCTGGGTGGTAAGGGCATGGAATTAGAGGATGACAGCTAAGGGGTGTGGTGTTGGGGTGATGAAAATGTTCTAAAATTGATTGTGGTAATGGTTGCAAAATTCCATGGATATACTAAAAGACATTGAAGTCTATGCTTTATTTATTTATTTATTTATTTATTTATTTATTTATTTATTTATTTTAACGTTTATTTATTTTTGAAACAGAGAGACACAGCATGAATGGGGAAGGGGCAGAGAGAGAGGGAAACACAGAATCGGAAGCAGGATCCAGGCTCCGAGCCATCAGCCCAGAGCCTGACACGGGGCTCGAACTCGCGGACCGCGAGATCGTGACCTGAGCTGAAGTCAGACGCTTAACCGACTGAGCCACCCAGGCGCCCCCATGCTTTATTTTTTTAATTCTTCTTTTTCTTTTTTGAATGTTTATTGTTATTTTGAGAAAGAGACCATGAGCAGGGGAAGGGCAGAGAGAGGGAGAGAAAGAGACTCTTTCTCATCAGGCCAAGCGCAGAGCCCGATGTGGGGCTCAGTCTCATGACCCTGGGGTCATGACCTGAGCTGAAACCAAGAGTTGGACACTCAGTCAGCTGAGCCACCCGGGCGCCCCTGAAGTGAACACGTTAAATGGATGAATTGAATGGTAAGTGAATTATATCAGAATAAAACTGCTTTAAAATAAGAGTGTTTGGTAGGGCAAATGGCCAAGGACTAGGCAGATACCATATCCTCTTTATTTGTTTATCTTAATAAGTGCTTCCACATTTTACCCACTTTGCCAAATCCAAACTCTGAAATTTATCCTGGTATCCCCACTCTTTCAGTTTAATGGTCACCTGCTTCCCTGGTGCCAGCAGCGATGAGTGCAGTAGTTGGGTCAGGTGCCCATCCTCTGTGCTCCAATGGCAGCTCATGCATGAACATCTCATTTATTATTCCATATTATAATTGGGGCCTTGTTAGCAAGTCTCTAAGGGCCTTTCATTCCTAGCACCCTACCTGATGCTTTAGGTATCCACGGAGTTTTCTTATGTGGATGGGATGGGTGGATGGGATGGGATGAAGGGATGAATGAAAGGGAAAGACCATTGTCTATACCCATGACTACTGCCTGCTTTTAAATATCTTACCAATTCCCAGGGTGCCTGGGTGGCTCAGTTGGTTAAGTGTCTGACTTGATTTTGGCTCAGGTCACACATAATCTCACGGTTTGTGAGTTAGAGCCCTGCATCGGGCTTTGCTCTGACAGCACAGAGCCTGCTTAGGATTCTCTCTCTCTCTCTCTCTCTCTCTCTCTCTCTCTCTCTCTCTTTCTCTGTCTCTCTCTCTCCCTCCCTCTGCCCCTCTCCGTGTGCATGCATCCTCTCTCTCTCAAAAATAAATACACTTTGGGGCGCCTGGGTGGCTTGATTGGTTAAGCGTCCGACTTCAGCTCAGGTCATGATCTCACGGTCCGTGAGTTCGAGCCCCGCGTCGGGCTTTGTGCTGACAGCTCAGAGCCTGGAGCCTGTTTCGGATTCTGTGTCTCCCTCTCTCTCTGCCCTCCCCTGTTCATGCTCTGTCTCTCTCTGTCTCAAAAATAAATAAACGTTAAAAAAAATTAAAATAAATAAATAAATAGATAAATAAATAAATAAATAAACTTTAATATAAAAAAAATAAATCTTACCAGTTCCCTGAAATAGGTGTGCCAGTGGGAGAATGAATGAAAAATAGGTAGATCAGTACAGCTCCACCCTTGTGACCTACTGAAGAATCCAAAACACAAATAATGTTAATGTGGTTTAGCCTGTTAACTATTGGAACAGTTGTGTGGGGCAACTAACAAACTTCCAAAGAATCTGTTTCCACTCACTGTGACTTGAGTTTCCGACATGTCCTGTGGTGTGATATACTCCTTGGGGTAAGGGCAGACCCAGTGCTAACAACACATTAGAGACCCAGTGTTTCTAGCCATTTCTCTTCTGTGCCAACCCCAGTGACTGAACGATCTGGTGCATGGTGGAAAGGCAGCAGGGTGGGAGAAGGAGATGGGGACGGGAATGGACTTCTCAGAGAGCAACGATTGATTTGAAATACGAAACATCTTATTGATAAAAGCAAAGCCTAGACGGAAGGAAGCAGTTTGATATAGCACACTATCTGAAAAAAATCATGTGCATCTGTTTAGCACAATATACAGCATAATGACAGCAATCTTCCCTGTTTGTATCCATTCATCTGATTATACAGAGTAACAATTCTTTTAGTTACACATTTATTTACCCAAGGATTTTTTTAATGGATAATAAGTTAGTAAATCAGATAGCATGTGTTCTGGATAATACTTTAGTAAACTGTCTACCACACAAGACAGTTGCAATTCACATTTTATATAACATCCAGCGTTCTCTTAATACACATAGCACAATGGGAAGCTATGAGCAGCTCTTCAAGAAGGACAAAGCAGATTTTAATGATTATTTAATATTGTTTGATCTAGACACATATTATGTTGAAAAGCTACAGATTTCAGCCCTGCAATGCACCGCAGATGTGACAAGAAATGTGGACGTATTTGAAGTAGATAGATTCCAGTGGCCTTCTTTTGATGCAGTTGCCATGGCTGTTGGTACTAAAGTTTCCGGTCTTTGACTCAACGAATACATTAAGAGCTTTTTCTAACTGGTGAGAATCCAAACTTGAACCCCGAAATGCATATATTGCTTCATGGCAAAATAATACTAAGGAAGAGAGGATAGGGTTTAACTTAGGTCATTGAAATATGATAACAAAAATATAAATAATTCTCTCTTTCTGAAGTGAACACAGAAGTCAACAAAATTCCTGGTCCTTTCCAGAATGTTGAGTGGGGTGGGAAGTCTCAACTGTTTAAGGCTTGAATTGGAGATGGGAAAAGGGCACTGCCGGGGAAAAAGGCTAGCTACTTCTCCCCCACCCACCCCATGCTGGGGTCAGACTGTCAGGAAAGCACAGCTGCTGTCCTTGCAAGGTCCACATGTAACGACGACCTCTGATGTATCCAACAGTATCTACTTCCTCTGTGCCTCGTCACAAAGCTAGCTCATGGGGCATCTCAAGGTCATTAAGATGAGATCTCTTGTGGTCTTAATGCCACCTTGTCTATCTTATTTTAAAGAAAGTTCCTAGGGTTAGATTCCCCTTGCAGCCCACGTTCGTAGGGTATCACTGGGAAGGGATACCAGAACCCTTATTATTCAGCAAGTCATTGAACAGGGAGCATTTGCAGGCACACTCTGGACTGCTTTGAGTCATTTCCTAAAGGGAGAAGAATCTACATGTTAGATCTGATCAGATACAGATAACAGGAAGACCTTTCTGTTCTTCTGATGTCGAGGCAATGGGTATGGACTTGTTGCTCAAAACGTGGCATTCACACTTGGCTTGTTCTTGCACAGTCCCAGAAGACAAGCTCCTTAGCCAGGGACTCCATAGCTTTGCAAAGGCAATTCCTTGAGACAGAATGAAAAGACATTGGATATTTGAGGTACTTTCTGGAAATAATTTAGCAAAATTACATTTTAGAGTAATAAAACAATTGAAGATAGGGGTACCTGGCTGTCCCAGTCAGAAGAGCATGCAACTTGATCTTTGGGTCATGAGTTTGAGCCCCACATTTGAGTGTAGAGATTGCTGAAATAAATAATTTTAAAATAAATTTTAAAAATTTAAATAATTTTTTTAAAAAATTGAAGATACATAGGAAAGGAATTTGGCACTAATAGGCATTTACTGTTTACCAAGCATGTTCCACATACTTTCTCATCTAATAGTTACAGTGGCTTTATGGAAGTAGGGATTATCATCTCCCTTTTCCAGACAATGAAACAAGATTCAAATTTGCACAATCAATCAGGGACAATGCCAGTCTCTGAGTTCAGTGTTAGCTGACTCCAAAGCCTGTGTGGTTTCTCTGTACCAGTATGCTTCAAGCCTTGCTGCATAATACTATTCTCTGGGAGTTAAAAATACACCAGTGCCCCTATTCTACACCTAGAGATACTCAAGAAATTGGTCTGGGCTAGGGCCAGGGCATTAGCGTTTTCAAGAAACTCACCCAGTGATTCTACTAAGCAGCTAGGGTTAAGAACCACTGGGTCACACCATACTGCCCACAAAATTACAACTCCACTATAAGTTACATACGTTTACCTGAGCTACATAAGGTCACAACTGACAAGTATCACACAATCTGTGTTGGGGGACAGATAAGAAAATGTGGATGCCTTTGAACACAATTATCAATCTTTTCTATAAACTCCTCATGCATTAGACATTCCACAGGGAGATTTTGGACTACAGTTGAAAATCTGGCCTATTTTTTTTCCAATTCAGCAAGCATCTTAATGTTTTATTTATTTTTTTTTTAATTTTTTTTTTTTACATTTATTTATTTTTGAGACAGAGACAGCATGAACGGGGGAGGGTCAGAGAGAGGGAGACACAGAATCTGAAACAGGCTCCAGGCTCTGAGCTGTCAGCACAGAGCCCAACACAGGGCTCGAACTCACGGACCGTGAGATCATGACCTGAGCCGAAGTCGGCCGCCCAACCGACTGAGCCACCCAGGCGCCCCGCATCTTAATGTTTTAAAGGTCATTGAGCTATGTTCTAGTAGTGGTTGTATTGTACCAAACCTATCCAAGGAACTCAAGAAAGGAAATGGTCAAATGAAACTATGTCTTTGACAATGGGGTAAAAAATTGGGTTAAAGTTTAAAACGTAGACATTTCCAGTCATTAATTTCTTTTATTCATTTTCATAATCTCAAAACTCTTATTTGATTGGATCTGTGTCATTGTTGTTTTTTAGTAGACTCCATGCTCCACATGAGACTTGAACTCAGGACCCTGCGATTCAGAGTTGCATGCTCTACCAACTGAGCTAGCCCTGGATCTTTGTTTTAATAACTAGAATCTAGCTATTCACCTGGCAAGTTGTTCTGATGCTGCAAGAGTCCATTCTGTGGATGAGAAGTAGTAAACGCTCAACGGTATTAAACATAGACTTTTATTTAAAGCAGAACTAACCTCTTCATGGAACTTTTTTGTGGGTTTTTTGGTGCCACGAGTGCTTTCTTTTAACACATTAATACCATTTCTTTCCCCAAGGCTATGTGGGCCCTTTCTAAGGCACAAAAATTCCCCCCAAACCCCCATATAAGAGTTAAATGATGTAAGCATTGATTGTGGTTAGAAATATTAATGCTTATTGGAGGAAGTGCTCCAAAATGGTAACAGTGGCCATCCTTGTTGATTAGAGGTACGTGTAAAAAATATCCAAACTAAACCCAAACACATATTTTTTTAGATTTTTTAAACTGTTTATATCTGTGGTCCTATTTATCATTTTTCTTGGAAGACAGTGACTCTGGGTCATTTTCAGGACTTCCTTCCTTCCTTCCTTCCTTCCTTCCTTCCTTCCTTCCTTCCTTCCTTTGCTTCTTTCTTTTTTCTTCTTTCCTTTCCCTTTCTTTTCTTTCTTCTTTCTTTCTTTCTTTCTTTCTTTCTTTCTTTCTTTCTTTCTTTCTTTTTCTTTTCTCCTTTCCTTTCCTTTCCCTTTCTTTTCTTTCTTTCTTTTTAAAATTACATCTTAGTTCAATGACTTGCTCTAATGAAAGCTTTTTATTTTAAACATATGGGAGCAGAGATTAAAAGCACTGGCATTTTTGCTGAAAATCTTCTAAAATGAACAAATATGCTTCCAAAGCTTTCTCAGACTTCAATCTCTTTGAACTACTCTGTTTCAATATACATATACATACATATATGTGTAGATCTATATTATATATGTATTTTTTACCTGATTCTGATTCCAGATTTCATTGAAGAAACGAAAGCTAAAGCATTACGTATGGTTTAACAAGGAGGAAGTTAAGTGAAAATAAGGAGGCTTAATTCCCACAAAAAAGCTTTTAATATCACACAGTATCAGGATTAGGAAAATGGACACTGCAGCCAGAATGCCTGTAGTTGATCCTGGTCACATGACCTCAGTAAACATCTTTACCTCATCTGCCTCAATTTCTTCATCTGTAAATGGGACTAATATTTGGTAACTTCCCAGTGGGGTTCCTATGAGGATTAAATAAGTTAATACATGAAAAGTGCTTGGAACACAACCCAGCACATGATAAGTGCTCAATATATGATAGATATTACTATTATTATCATTATCATTATTATTATCATTATTATTATTATTTTAGATGGAATAGATACTTTGATCGATGGCAAAGCTAGTAAAATTGTGCAAAATCTAATGTGGATAGCCTATGTTTAGAAAAAAATTTTCACTCTCAGTTGAGTGTTCCTAAGCAAGGAGGGGGCTCACAGGACACAGGCAGTAGGGAGTGGAGAGCAGCTGACAGTTTCTTCTCCTTGCTTCAGGGCCATGCAAAAACTTCAGTTGTTTTGTTTTTTGTCTCTGGATGCTGCTGGGAACTTCGGTAGATACTGGAGACAAGTTCAGAGTTTTATCCTGTTGACCAGCAGTTTACGTTCCTGGCCAGGACCAAAGGCTAGGATTTTAGCAAGAAACGACACTCTGAGCCTCGACTTGGACAGCAGCAAGATCTTTGACTTTGGGTACAGAAGGGTTGCTGCACATTTTCTTCCTTTCCTCCCCATTTTCCTTTCTTCTTTTCTTTATCATTCTTTCTCTCCTTTTTAGCATTTCAGTTATTTTTAGTTAAAGAAAAACAGCCTTTTCCAAGGGTGACAAATTGAACAGAAGGAAGCACGGTGTGGGCTGCTCAGAGCACTTGCTTCAGGATCTGGAGGCGAAGAAAGAAGGCCCTCCCAAGAACTCAGGGTGATTGGCCAGCAGAGGGATGACTTTGATGACTTTGGTCACTGGATTTGTCGAAGTAGGCTCTAAAGGTGATTTTCACCTGTGAGTTTGTTGACATGATTAATATTATAATTCTTGGAGGCTATTCAATTAAGGAATGATGCAGGAAGCCAAGAGCGTGGATTCAGTTGGATTCTGAATCACACTCAGGAAATCGTCTTAATCTGGTATAACCATAATTTCATTTTTCTTGGGGCAAATTCAAAGGAAGTTGAGGTCATTCTGGGGGTCAATTTCATGCATGGTGCTCCGGGCATTTAGGTGAGGTTGTGCATGAAGTTGGCATACTGTGCGGTGGTGGGATTGTCCATGGTGCTCTTGATGGGAAGGCCTGTCCTCACCACCATGATTCCCTGTACTCCTTTCTTTCTCTGAAGTGGCTTCAGTGTCTCCTCTACCTCTGCCATCTCCCACTGATTGGGTAGTTCTGTGACACTGGCACTCAGCCGCTCATTCTCTTTCTTTTAAAAAATTATCAGTTCTAAAAACAGATCCCTTTATCTCCCTGTTCGATCAGTAAAAAGCATCGGATAAAAATGGAATCAGTTAACTAAAACATTAATTCTATTGCTAATGTAGCGAACAGCACACGCTACTTGTTCAGTGTTGGTGTTCTGCAGTATGTATGGTAGTACTGTGGGGTCTCCCTGGGAGATGAACCCCCAAACATGCACAGACACAGAGTTCTTCCCCACTTTTCCCCCTCCCCCTCCCCCTCCTCCTCCTCCTCCTCCAGCCTGCTGAGGGGTAGAGGTGTTGAAGGAGAAGTTGCTAGCTCTTTTGCTTAGGATTTCTCACCTTACTCCAGCTTGGAGGGCCCCTTAGAGACCCTGGGCTCTGAAGGGATGCATTTCTTATATTTTTATCAGCTTTCACTTAGCTACTGCATTAGATTACAACATTCTTTGTAGCAACATTAAATATCAGAATAAAAATGATTTTCAAAAATACCCCTCATGTCTTCTCTTATAACTTGGACCACATTTTGAGTGCGTGCAGCTAAGTCCAAGGCATTCTTTCTTTGGCTCTATGTTCAGATGTCTTGTCTTCATTATGGAACAGCCCCACACAAGCCCCAAATCGCTCATATTTCACTTTTACGTCTTTCAGTTCACTTAGTATATTATTCTTAAATCATCTATTAAAATTCTTGACTAAGTTTCCTTTAATTTTTGCCTCTACACTTTGATAGCCCCTCTGCCCTAAAGCTTATACTCATTTTCTCCTTAAAGAAATACAGTAGGCCTAAATGATCTTGTTTCTGTGTATATTCCCCCCGTGATAGGTTGTTCTTTGAGTGACTACCAGTCCTGGGCTCTTCAGCTACCTTAGGATAGAGAAACTTAAATGTCATTGCCCATGTTTGGTCGAGGACCAGTAAATCTGATTAGTCACAATTAAGTCATCAGACCAGGAACCAAGAAAAAGGGCTTAAAAATGATGGATGAAGCCATCTGTTATTAGAATATAGGTTTTTGGGGTCTGGATGGATCTCAGAAATAAATGAGATGTGTCTGGACGTTTGCTAGATGAAGAAACCAAAGACCTAGGAGGTTACTTTTCCTGGTCAAGTGTCACACAAATAGTGGTGAAGTTAGAACTGAAGTCTAAGTGGGGCACCTGGGTGGCTCAGTCAGTTAAGTGCCCAACTCTTGATCTCAGCTCAGGTCACAATCGTCCAGCTCTTTATCTTGGCTCAGGTCATGATCTCACGGCTCATTGGTTTGAGACCCGCATTGGACTCTGTGCTGACAGTCCCAGGCCTGCTTGGGATTCTCTTTCTCACCCTCTCTCTCTGTCCCTCTCTGGCTGGCTCTCTCTCTCTCTCTCTCTCTCTCTCTCTCAAAATAAATCAATAAACTTAAAAAAAAAAAGAACTGAAGTCTAAGTTTCTGGACACCTCCTAGTATAGCACTTTCATTCATTCATTTTTTCATTATCTTCCTTCCTTCCTTCCTTCCTTCCTTCCTTCCTTCCTTCCTTCCTTCCTTCCTTCCTTCAGTATTTATTCATGCCTATCGTGTACATGTTTTCATAATAAACAGGGGACCAATAGTAATTTATTTTTGGAATTAAACACATGGACAAACGTGATCTGACAAGTAGGAGAGTACTAAATAGACACATAGAAATAAGAACAACTCTGGAAAATCTGATTAGGGTGGTCACTGTCACTATAGTGTAACACTTTGTTGTAACACACACCACACCACCTTTGCTGTAATACTATAGAATCTTGATCCAAAACAAGGCAAAAAGAACCAAAGGACAATAACAAAGTACACATACACTTTCAAACCCATACACAGAGATGGAGCTGCCTTAGATGTAATACGGCAGACAATTAGTACACTGACATTTTGGCAAAATTTCCAGGCATTTCCATAAACCCTTTTTGGATTCTTTTTCCCTCCAGCTCAGCAAGACGGTCACATTCTTCTGGGCCTCAGACAAACAATAGCCTCCAAATGACATTTAAGAACAACCCCCTAGCATGACAACGGAGGCTCAACCCGTCTCGGAAAAAGGAAGGTCACCATATGCCCCGTGCTCTTTGTGCACGGCCTCGCTGCCATTTTACAGCTGCCTTAGCCTTTTTATTTTACTTTGGAAGACAAGGGCTCAACTAAAATGCACAAAGGGGATTTAGGATTAAGCATCATCTTCTGTCTCTCTAACCTGTAACCTCTTTCATCCTAACAAAGGTGGGAGGAGCTGAAGAGAGAGCTGGGGCTAGCAGGAGGAGGGCCAGGAGGAAACCAGCAGACAATGGTGGGGGGGGGGGCAGGGGAGAGAGCCATCTTTTCTAAACTTGCTGTCCCTCTCACCCTCATTTTTTTCTTCATCATACAGAAGCACCATCTGTTCACAGACTCGATGTGTCTGCATTTGTTTTCCTCAGTAACAGCTTATATAGGAAGCAGATTATGAAGGGAGCAAATATGCCACCAACTGGATCAGTGACTGTACATTGTTCATGCCCCTTAAAACTTTGCAGAAACACTGCAGCAGGCTCTGTGTGGGTCCTGACCTGTTCCTAGCTCCGGTGTGCTGACCTTGATTAGCACCACCTGACTTGGTTTAGCCCCTTTTATGCTAAAACCCCTCAGGGTTTATGCACTTGATTTATACTGTATTTTAAAGTAGGCTTCAATGAGGTTTCCAAAATTTTTTCTAGCGTGCTAGCTTCACAAGAGCATAAACAATTTGAGAACAGGGAATTTTCTGTCTGTTTGTTTGCTGTATGCCCTTTTCTCTGGTCAACCACACAATTGACTTTATAATATGTTGACATTTGGCAACATTTCCAGGCATTCTTTTAAATATGTAGACTTATTTGATCATACTTTCAGAACTAACGTGAGAATAAGTTACAGGAGAGAGAAGTGGTTATAGATAGCAAAATACCACTTTTTGCTACCTCAAAATAGAAAAGATATACTGTACATTTTTAGGCATCCCTGAAGAAATGATCCAGGTACAGTGATCTTCACACTGGGTCAGAGTATGTCCCAGTTATGTGACTCTGACATGCAAAAAGGCCCACATACAATTCCATACAGCTGATATACTCAAGATTACATCCTCAAATATCATTGGACATTTTAGTTATTTTAAAATTTTCAGTTATGCATAATGCTGCGTCAAATCTTTGAGCATGGAGCTTTTTCTATTTTTAGAATTATTTTCTTAGGCTGTATTATAGGAAGTAGAAGTATAAAATCTAATGAGTGATTTTGTTTTTGGTTTTTTTTTTTAAAAAAAATTTTTTTTTAACATTTATTTATTTTTGAGACAGAGAGAGACAGAGCATGAACGGGGAAGGGGCAGAGAGAGAGGGAGACACAGAATCGGAAGCAGGCTCCAGGCTCCGAGCCATCAGCCCAGAGCCCGATGCGGGGCTCGAACCCACGGACCGCGAGATCGTGACCTGGCTGAAGTCGGACACTTAACCGACTGCGCCACCCAGGCGCCCCTGTTTTTGTTTTTTTAATTTAAATTCAAGTTAACATATAGCATAGTATTGGTTTCAGGAGTAGAATTCAGTGATTCATCACTTACATACAATACCCCTGGCTCATTCCAGCAAGTGCCCTTCTTAATGCCCATCACCCATTTAGCCCATCCCCTCCAGCAACCTTCAGCTTGTTCTCTGTATTTAAGGGTCTCTTATGGTTTGCTTCCCTCTCTCTTTTTATCTTATTTTATTTTTCCTTCCCTTCCTCTATGTTCATCTGTTTTGTTTCTTAAATTCCACATAAGTGAAATCATACATTTGTTTTTCTCTGACTGACTTATTTTGCTTAGCATAATGTACTTTATCCACGTTCTAGCCACGTTATTTCATTCTTTTTGATCACTGAGTAATATTCCATTGTATATATACACCACATCTTGTTTATCCCTTCATTAGTCAGTGAACACTTGGACTCTTTCCATAATTTGGCTATTGCTGATAGCGCTGCTATAAACATTGGGGTGCATGTGTCCCTTCAAATCAGCATTTTTGTATCCTTTGGATAAATACCTAGTAGTGCGATTGCTGGATCATAGGGTAGTTCTGTTTTTAACTTTTTGAGGAATCTCCATACTATTTTCCAGAGTGGTTGCACCAGTTTGCATTCCCACCAGTCATGCAAAAGTGTTTCCCTTTCAAATAAGCGATATTTTGAATTTAATTTTCAAACTCTACTATTGAAGAAAAGCTTTCTATTTTGAGTAAGGATATGAAAGTCAGGACCACTGATGCATCATTGCATTTGTATACTTTTACCCAAACTTTATTGAATAACCTTGGTATATCACTTAGTTTTCAGCTGTCAAACAAAATTTAATGTTTATTTCCCTGAAATATCCTTAAGATCTAGGAATATAAATTGCCATTAAAATTATTCCTTATTTTTCTTAGAAATTCAGTGAACATTTAGGGGTGCCTGGGTGGCTCAGTCGGTTGAGCATCGGCTCTTGATGTTAATTTAGGTCATGATCTCACCGTTCTGAGTTTGAGCCCCGCGTTGGGCTCTGTGCTGATAGCACGGAGTCTGCTTGGGATTCTCTTTCCCCCCCTCTCTCTGCCACTTCCTCGCTCGTGCTCTCTCTCAAAATAAATAAATAAACTTAATTAAAATAAAAAATTCAGTGAACACTTAAGCACTTTGCTAGAGAATATGAGTGAGTAGATTGGATACTTAAAACTTAAATGTACTATTCTGGCATATTATAATACATTCTGTACACACCATAAATTGACTAGACATCAAATTATAGAAGTGCAATAAAGAATTGTGAAATTTTAAGCTCTAAATGTCACGGATTAATAATTATATACTGATTTTTTTAAACAGCTAAATTTAACTCTGTTATAATTTTTTATCCTATTTCATATTTCCTTGGAGATTTTTACTGTGTTTTAAAATTTTAAATTAGATTAGTGGAGCAGAAAAATCTCAGGATGTCCATTTTAAGTTGAAATTGCCATGTGGATTCCAAGAGTTATTTTAAGTTGAACTACTTGTGGTACTCGAACTTTTTCTTCGGTGAATACATCTAATTGCCTTGTGCTAATAATGTACACTTCTTGCTTAATAATTTATCTTTCATTACACTTGAGCATAGGCATTCTTTTATTTGAAAGGAGCTTTTATTTTTCACCCCAAATTTTCTGCATATAAAATATGTGCACAGGACAGCTTTAGTGACGTATCACAGTGGCCAGGCTTAATCACAAATATGCTGCTGTATCACTGAGTCTCATTCCTATGTGTCCTGTTGGCACAAGTCCATGCTCTGACAATCTACTGATAAGCATAAAACCCTGTAACTTCTCACAGAATGACCTTGACCATTCCAATGTAAAGCTTATTATAATTAATCTAATAGCTCCCAGTTATTAGACAGAAGGTAGTCTCTGGGCAAGATTGTGAATTTTCATTAAATCTTCTATTTTCCCCAACTTGACTTTTCTTGGATCTGCTCAAATTTCTTTTGAGTTCTGAATCCATGCTAGTGTGCATGCCTGAGATAGGACTGTGTAGAGCTAATGAGGTGGGGGGGGGGGTGGAGAAGACCTGTCACAGTGTCCCTATTAAGCAAGGAAGCAGAAGTATTTTTCAACCATTCTGGCCAAGGGTTCCAGTGCTTAAACACAGGAGGGGAGGGGCACCTGGGTGGCTCAGTTGATTAAGTGTCTGACTTTGGTTCAAGTCATGATGTCAAAGTTCATGGGTTCAAGCCCCACGTCCGGCTCTGTGCTGACAGCTCAGATCCTGGAGCCTGTCTCAGATTCTGTGTCTCCCTCTCTCTCTACTCCTACCCTGCTTGTGTGTGTGATCTCTCTGTCTCTGTCTCTGTCTCTCTCTCAAATATATACACATTGAAAAAAAAATAAACACAGGAGGGGATCAGATGTGTCCCTTTAAAGTCTTTTGTCTGTATCAGCTCAGAGTGTAAATACAGTGATAGAGGCACACCCAGGGTGTTATGCAAGCCCAGAATCACCTCTTGGGGTCCCTTACACACCTACAGATTTCTTTTACTTTTCCAGAAGTTTGGAAAAACAGAACCCATTGTTCACTGCATCCATCCTATACTGGAGAGTATTGCAAGTGGGAATATGAATTCCTGCTGCTCATGTCCACAAACAAAGCATCTGCTCTTTTTCTTTGGATGACACCTCACAGAGGTACTCCAGACTTCTCCTTTCTCCTTAAGCCCCAGTCTCTCTGACAAGCATTCCCCTTGACCCACTTGAATTTGAGTGCACGTGATGTCCCTTGGATGTTTTCTTCTCTGTCACTCACTCATCTTTCCAGGCCTAAGCTCAAAACATTCTCTTACCAACTTCGCTTCCTACTCTGCATTATAGCTAATCTGCTACAGGGGAATGGTAGGTAGATTAATTCCACGGTGCTCACACAGATTCTGCTGCAAGGACCTGGAATGTGCTTCTTATGACTCCTGCCAGTCTTTCCCAGGGAATTGCCCTGGGCCAGGGTTATGCCCTTGGCCTGACGCTGCCTGCATGCAGTGACTGGCCAACGAAAGGAAGAGGGAAATAGGGTCACCAGCCTTGGCCACCTGCCACCATATCACAGTTCAGTCCTTCCGCCTGCCAGTCCTTCTCCTTTCTCTCCCTCACAGGTGGCTGCTGCTGAGAACTGTGCCCCCACAAAACTTCTTGCATGCAAATCTCAGAGTCTTATGGTCTGTTTCCAGGGAATCTGATCTGTGACGGGGCATAATTTAGGTGCTACCATATGCTACTTTGTAACAAGATCATTTGTATTGATTATGCCATTTTTATTTTTTAATGTATTTTATTATTTTATTTTTTTTAAATTAAAAAAAAAATTTTAATGCAATCTTCACCCCCCAACGTGGCACTTGGACTCCAGAGATCCTGAGATCAAGGTTCAAGATCTGCTCTGCTGACCAAGCCAGCCAGGAGCCCCCTGATTATGCCATTTTCAGGTGATGCTAGATCTCCACAGGGACCAATAAATAGTTTTGAACCAATAGAGAATTAAGACAGACAAGTTAGGCAAGTATGGGATCAAAACATCACCTTTATTACCAAGAAAGCTGATTCCAGGAATAGGACCTATATCTGCAGAAATCAGATGGAAACACTTCTGTTATCAGCCACAGCGGTGCTGGACCAAAGCCAGCCCCACAGAACGCGCACAGGTGGGCACAGAGGAGGAAGGCAGGCCTTTCCAGAGGATGACTGAGGCTTTGCCCTTTGTCTCAAATGCATCCATGAGTACATCACTTCACCTTCCCCGGGGAGGAAGGAATTGAGAGGTGAGCCCAGGAATGTTATGCTAGGTAGCTTCCTACCTATGGGGTGGAGAAACAGTTCTCTCCTCAATAGGTGACAATCTCCCTTTTGAATTCTTGGAAATTTAGTCCTTTAACAGATAATTTTCAAATATCATTAATACCTACCATGTGACAGGCACTGTTTAGGGAACCCAGATGTGAACAACAGGCAAAAATCCCTGTCCTTGTGGAGGTTACAGTCTAGTGGGGGACACAGAGAATAAACAAGGGAAATAAGGAAAATATAAAGTGGCAAGGGTCGTTAGGAGTGAGCAAGAGAAACCATAAAGTGGGGAAGGGCAAATGAGGGATTGTGAGGGATGGTGCTTTCACACGGAGAAAGCCTCCCACCACTTGAGTACAAGGGGACTGGGGAGTTCGTATCTGCCAGTGGAACTGTGCTACCCATTCCAATTCACATCCCCTCTGACATTCCCTCTCTCCCAGATTCTTACTGCTCTGCAACATGAGCGTGTACTGCAGCCTTGCAGCCTTCTAGTCCATCCTTTTCAGGGGCAACTATAGTAGGTGGCCTTGACTGTGGCCTTGAAGATATGAGCATTCTAGGTGTTTACCCCTGGCAGAAGGTCAGCATTCCTTCTCTGTCTGCAGGCTTGCTCTTTGCCAGACCCCAGTGCTGGTCTAGCTGGCTGTAACTCAGTCAGCTCTGAAGGGACTTGTACCACCTAAATCCAGTTAGAGGTCAGCTCATGCAGCTGCATTTGTAGTTTCATCTTTGCTGCTGTAATATGAACCCCGGAATGAGAGATTCTGTCAGCAGTTGGAAATTAGGAATGGATTGGGGGAGTCCTGGCATGGTGGATATTTCTCATTTTGTGTTCCTCCTGCCTTCTGGCAATAGCCCCCCTTTCTTGGGGGGAGCTGTTTTCTCTACCCTATATGGATCAAATGGGGAATTTATACTTTTACATGATCCCACTTGCCTGTACATAGTGTTTAGTCAAAAGGTAGGCCCGTGGCCAAGCAGGACTAATCATGGAAGTCACTGCTCTGGCCACAGTGACCTGTCCCGAGTGGGTGACTCAAGAAACCAATCAAACTCCCCTAGGGTTTCAATAACTAAACCTGGGTGGTAGAGAACTTTTTTTCTCTTGAGGAGGAGCTGGGAGATGTGAGTCCATAGCTGCGGCAGCCATGCCTCTGTTCTGTGAAGAAAACTGGACTGTGGTAGGAGAGAAAGAAGCCAGTCTTCAGAGAGAGGAAGAGATGAGAGTGTGACTAGCCTGAATCCCTGGCTCCAGGAGTCTCTAGCCACACTCCTGCCCTTTAGGTCCTTGAGCGAGGACCTTCCCATTTTCTCCTTAGTGGGGTCGGGTTGGGTCTGTCACTTGGAATCAACAGAGTCATGACCGCCATACTTGGAAGAACCCAGAGAGTTCAGGCTAGCTTCCCTACATCTTCTCCCTACCTTCTTTGGAGGATTACTTCTTCCATGAAGCTTTCTCCGACTGTCCCAAGTAGAATCGACTCTTCCTCCCTCCTTTGTGCCCACACAGCTCTCCCATTTCTTCATTCTCATCTCTTGTCTTTGCGGGGCTTTTAATCCATAGTGTACTTACTGGTTTACCCATCTGTTCCCACTTAGAGGGTAGAAATTGGTCTTCCTCTTGTTTGTATTCCCACAGTTGGCACATAGGTGCTTAGTATATATTTGTTTGTTGATTGTAATGAATACATGGATGGACAGATAGATAAGTACCACCATCATTCAGCAGGTGCCTCTATATGCTGGTCCTTTAGTGAAGATTTCAAAATCCAGAGATTCTCTGGGCATTGAATTAATTCTGAGATATTGGAGAGATTTTGAGATCTCTTTCCCTCCCTCTCCCCCTCCCTTTCCCCTGCTCCCTCTCTGTCTCTCCCTCTTTCTATCTCTCCCTCCCTCTCTCCTTCACTCTCTCCCTTTTTTCCTCCCTCCCTCACTGTCCTTCTCCCTCTGCCTCTGCCTCTCTCTTTCTCTTTTTCACACACACACATCTCATTTATGGCATTCACTTCTTTCTGATTTTTTTTGGTCTTTTGCATAGAGATCATGTACTTTTTAAGAGCAAGAGTCATATTTTATTCATTTTTGCACCTTCTAGGGCACCCAGAAGTGCCTCAAGTGCCTAGAGGAAATGGAGTTAAATATTTTTTGGGTAAAGCATTTGCAATTTGTGTTTATCTAGTTCAGATCATTTACACAGGTTTCTCCAAAGAGGTTTGTATGGCAAGTCATTGGCTTCTTCATTTTCAGATAAATTTTATATGTAATAGCATTAATGAATATTGTGAAAAGACAAAGGGATCTATGCACAATACCACAGTATTACGTCCAGTGTATGTATAACTACTCCATGTGGCAGGATACTCCTCAAGAAACATCAATTGGTGGGACACTTCTTCCTCGTGTGGACTGTCTAGCATATTGACCCATCCTTCCAAATGCCAGCAGGTCCCTCCATCGTTGTGGCAAATCAAAAATGCCGAGATAGTTAATTCCTTTTAAAGTTAGCCACTTTACCACCTTGATGCATATAATTCCACTTTTCAACCCACATGTGTATAAATAAAAATAGCATCGTGCTATATGTTCTGTTGTGTAACCTGCGTTGCCTCTTAACAATATATTATAAACACCTCTTTGTTGGTGATAGAGACATTTATCTAACATTATCTTTAATAGCTGGCACATTATTTTATTGTCTGAATGTACTCTAATTTATTTCCTCAATCCCCTATTGCTGGGACTTTTGGTTGCTCCCAATATTCATGATTATTAACAGAATTGCAGTGAACTTCCTTGTTACACCTTTTCATAATCCATCATTGTTTATTTATGATGATAAGCTCCTAGAGTGGAAAGTACATTTTAAAATCTTTTGAGACATACTTACAAATGCCCTTCCCCAGAGCCTTTGGTTTGAGTTGCTTTTATAGCTTTCCTTGTAGCCATTGAACCAACTCCTTGTCACCCTTTGGTGACTCCAACGTAGTGCCAAGGGAATCCTATTTTCCCCAGACCTTCTCAAAGTCTCTCCCAAGTCCCCAAATTAATTCTAGTTTTTTACCACAATTTTTCCTCAGAGTGACCTGTTTTGTTGTTTAAGGACCACCCTGAAATTATTGGGGTACAGAGACAAAGAACTATTTTAAAAGTCAGGAAAAGTAGAAAAACCTATAGAGAGCTTCACAGGCATGCCATAGGATAAATGGAGGTTGATCATTATGTCTCTTACATATTATTTTGAGTAGACTCATTATAGAGCTTTAAAATGCTATTTTGAAATGCCACATATTACTACTTAAGATGTAAACAACTCATTCTAGGTTAAAAACTGTATGGTCAGAAGGCTTCAAAAATAGCAGCTCTATGGCTAGAAGGCTTCAAAAGTAATGCCCGATGTACAGTTTTGAAATATGGAACACCATTGCTGTTCACCAGCAGGCCTGAGGCAGCCAGTACAGTCAAAAGCTGACACGCCTGTGCCTCTCATGGAAGCTTCTAGAGCACAACTAGGTAAGGCAAGACTTGGACCCAAAGTCCTATGCTCAGTTGACTCACAGCCACTACTTATCTCTACGTGAAGTCAAAATACAGATGCCAAAATTTCACTTTCCCCAATTTTCTATTTTTGCTAATTGCATTTACCTTGCTCTTTTCCTTTATATTCTACACATGTTTGACATTTTAAAAAGGTGTTTTAGCCTCTGAGTTTAAGCAAATTGGTCCACAGAACTCCCCAGTGAGTAGCAAGCTCAGAGTTAATATTCATGGTGTCCTAAATGTTAACATTACCGTCAAAGCAGCTTGGTTTGCCTTGGCTCCAGCTAAGTTTAAATTGTATTTACAGAGTTACTTGCTTTTGTGTGTGTGTGAGTCAGAATATCCAGCTAAACTTGGTCAGCTCTTTCACTACTATTCTTCACATAGGACAGTTAAATTATAATGTTACTTTTAAAAGCAAAGAATCCATAGTAGGTTTGTGTTTGTACAAGAGAATGCTTTTCTGACAGAAGTGAGGATCTTCTGGGCCTTATGTTCTGGAATGCCTTCTTTAGTAAAGAAGAGTAAACAAATCTCTGAAATTATTGGAGAATGGTTCTTTCATTTTGGTTTTTAAAAAATGTTTGCTGGGGCGCCTGGGTGGCACAGTCGGTTAAGCGTCCAACTTCAGCCAGGTCACGATCTCGCGGTCCGGGAGTTCGAGCCCCGCGTCGGGCTCTGGGCTGATGGCTCAGAGCCTGGAGCCTGTTTCCGATTCTGTGTCTCCCTCTCTCTCTGCCCCTCCCCCGTTCATGCTCTGTCTCTCTCTGTCCCAAAAATAAATAAATAAATAAATAAAAATGTTTGCTTATTTACTATTCTGTTAATGAGAAGGCATAGAGGACAACCAAAGTTGAGAGGATTGATAACAAAATGTGTAGCATACTATTCACTGAAAAGTAACTCTGAGGGCACCTGGGTGGCTCAGTCAGTTAAGCGTCTGACTCTTGATTTCGGATCAGGTTATGATCTCACAGTGTGTGAGTTCCAGCCCTGTTTCAGTCCCTACACTGACAGGCTGACAGCACAGGGCCTGCTTGGGATTCTCTCCCTCCCTCCCTCCCTCTCTCTCTATGCCCCTCACCTGCTTGTGCCTGTGCTGTCTCTTTCTGTCTCTCAAAATAAATAAACATTAAGAAAAAAAGTGACTCTGAAAATCAAGGTCCTGATACTTTATCAACACTAAATAACAAAGGCAGTTATTTCCAGATGTATGTGGAGTTAAAATACTCTCATATTACACATTCATATTTTTTCTTACCATGAGTCCCTTCTTTGGAATTCCTACAGCACACTCAGAAATACCTGCTACCATTCATATTGTCGTCCTTGTCTATGAGGAATAATATTAGACATTTCTATGAAGATGATATTTTCTTTAGAACCATTGCTGTTTCCTTATTTGTCAGAGAAATATATGAGCAATGTCTTATATTGAATGTGTATCCCAAATGTTCCCGATTCATCACTCTGGAATTTCTGTCACATTCATCTGAGGCCCCATTCTGTTTAACAGTCTTGTAATTTCCATGTATCTCTTCTGGCTGTGTCTCGTCTAATCTGGTTTTCTGCCTCCCCACCATTGCTCTGCGCTCCCCCCATTTTGTGACCAGTTTTCTGTTCTATTGTTTTCTCTATCCTACTTTATCCTGACAGTGGACACAGACCCTTCCTGCAATCCCCCAGTGGAAGTTGAGACCAAGCTATAACTTTTGAGGGTTGGGACTGTGGGAAATGAATTAAATCCCAGAGGCGAAGACTGCAGACAGGATTGCTTACAACATCAGTCACCCCATCCATCACAGGGATACCCACCTGGACACCTTTCTTCCTAGACCCTGTCAACAACCACTTTGCAGGACCTACTTATCTTCTTTAAATGGGAGACAATTGCCCCTTGCCACAGGTCGCATGTTTATGTTTCCCTCACTGGAGTCCAGACCCAACATCTTACAGATTGAGAAAAAGGAAAAGATTCTTCTTTAACTTTGTGTAGGAATTTGGGTAAGAATTGTTCCTTCCCAAGATTATAGATATTTGAATTTGTTTACTTCTTTTAGGGGCAACTCCGTCCCCATGACCTTGCCCTTTGATTTATAAAAGACTTGAAAATTCACTAGTTTGATGTCAATACGTGTCCCAGAATTTGATGACGTAGGTTTGGGGCTTTTGCAGAGGGGTCAGTGTTGGGCTTTGGCATTTCCAGTCTTCTGACATGAGGGCACTTCCTATGGCCTATTGGAGTCTATGTTGCCTAAATCCACATTAATAAGGCCACATTTTTCCTGAAGGAAACTTAATTTGCAGAAGTATAGGTCCCATCAAAAACCACATCTCACTGACATTATTGAAAAAGGCACTGAACTTCCCAGTCAGAATGTATGCATTCCGGTCTTTCCCAAGAACAACAAGAGTATTTGTTTTACATTTGCACATACCTGAGTGATGTGTCTAGAAGCATGTAGAGGCAGTACTAGAAAAGAGATTTTATTGTCCATCATTCTACAGCAATTTTTTTCCCCAAATGCAAACCAAAAAAGTTTCTATAAATCAAATAAGTAGGAGAAATACAAGATTTTTTTTCAGATCAAATATGTCTCAAGACTTTTCATTTGCTTTGTCCATTATGCCTCTTCCAGGGATGGTATAACATGTTTCTTAAACTTTTGACCCTTAAATTCCCACCCCCTGTCCCCCACTCACAAAAAATTACATTTCTAGAGTTCTAATAAAGATTGGGTGGATAAAGATGAGACCCTCTGTCTTCCTTGGTTAAGGACACACAGTTTACATCCCATTACTAGGATATGCTTAGAATTAAATTTCTAGCCTGCCCCAGGGGATAGAGAGAAATCCCAGAAATCCTGTGATCTGGCAGCTTTAACATCGTGAAACAATCTGTTCCACTCCAGATGGCTTTTGTCCAGGGAGCCCATATGGCATGGCAGACCCAAGCATCCAGGATCTCTGGTTTCCTACCTTTCTCTCTTGTTCTCTCCTTTCTTTCCTCATCCTGAAAGGTTTAGGCATGTACACTGTGAGAATTTTTTCTCTCTCTTATCATTTTAGAACCCTTCCTGATAGGTCATTGTATTAAAAAAAATATTTTCTGGAAGGTTTTTGAGGAACAAATCTGCCACCACTTATCAGACTTGAGAAGATTTTAATTTTTTGGTGAGGCAATGATCATGTAATGTTTAGTTTCTGGTAATAGTCACACACAGTAGTTTATCAGTAGTCAATTAATCATTCATGTAAAATAAAAATGTAAACATTGTGATCTATAAATGTGAATGTATAATGCTTGTTTCAAGATTTCCTCTACCATCCTGGGACACATGGGTGGCTCAGTCAGTTAAGCCTCCAGCTTCAGCACAGGTCATGATCTCATGGTTCATGAGTTCGAGCCCCATGTCAGGCTCTGTGCTGACAGCTCAGAGCCTGGAGCCTACTTCGAATTCTGTGTCTCCCTCTCTCTCTCTGCCCCTCCCCGCCTCAAAAATAAACATTACAAATTTTTTTAAAAAAGATTTCCTCTATCATCCTTCATCTTTAGATGATGAATCTGTGTAGTGACCATAAACTCTTCCTCAGTAAAAAGCAAACATTTATCATATAGGCCAAGTTAATTCCATGTCAAGAAGGCTTGTGGTACTAAGCTGTAAATGTAAATGTAAAAAGATGTAAATCATTACATTTACATTTACTTCAACCTCTTGGAGGCCTGTAAAATGTCCTACCTGTCCTCAAGAAATGTAAATAAAAGAGTAATGTGAAGGAACCTGTCTGTGCTAATAAAAAAGTTGGGGAGTAGCACCACAGTTTACTTTAACGCATGTGGTCACAGTATGCACATACACTCATCACAAGTATTTCATTTAAAGAAGTTGGAAAACAAGATACCTACTGAGTGGATGTATTTGTCTCAGTAGGCCACAGTGGACAACAATGAACGTGAAATGGTCGACTCATCAATCAGGCTATTGATCTCTGTCACAATATTGAAGAGTCCCATGTACAGTATTGTTTTGTGGTGGGATTAAGGAGGGAGAACTGTTGTGGGGACGAAAGAGAGAGAAAAGTTGTAGGAAAGTCAGTAAATAAATTTCCCGAAGAGGAAACGAGCTTTTCACACAGACACGTTGATCTGCTTTTGTAGAGTCAACTGGAATAAGAACGAATACGTATCTTTTTGGTCCTAAATTTATAAAGCTCATCTATGAGGAAATAGAACAGTAAAGACTTTATTTTACTTGTTATTTCCCCAGTAACATTATTTCTAAGACTTGCCAGCGACAGAGACCTAGTGAAAACAGGAGGGTTTATTCTTCACTGCCAGAAGGAAACAGAAAGTGGCAGGAGATCAAGGGGGTGGGGATTTCTTGTTGCTGAAAATAGGGTAACACATTTGAGATTGCTCAGTATTAGTAGTAATTATTTTTGTATGTGTGTGATGCTCCCAGAACAGTTTATCAAAACCTCCAGTGTAGCACATAACACTGCATTAAAATCTCTTATTTGCGGTCCCCAAATAGATTTGTGAACAACTAGGCCATATCAAAAGATTTAATGTAGAAATTTATAGACCTAGAAAAATCTCAAGCTTTCTCTTCCACGGAACTGTGAAGGCTCTCAATACTCAATACTATGGAGAGGCACCCACAGAAGAGGTGTAGTGGAACACAGTAGGTGGTAAGGAGGCACCAGTGAAAAGAATATGATTCCTGTATTGGTTAAGATGTTTTTGGCTGCAAGTAACAAAACATCCTGGCTAATGGTGATTTAAGTCAATAGGGGTTTGCTTTTCTCACATAGAGAAGTCTGGGGATCGACAAATACTGGATGTCAGTTCAGCAGCCCAGTATAGATCTAGAATGCTCAACCTTTCCTTCATGGTGGCAAGATGTCTCCTGCAGCACCAGCCACCACATCCACATTCAAGGTAGTGTCTGGACAAGGTAGTGCAATTGTTGCTTCTAGTATCCATTCATTCATTCAACACATATTTTACTGAGAACCTGCCATGTGCCAATACTAAAGTGGGCACTGTGAATAGAAAGACAAGAGAAGACAAAGAGTAGAAAGGAGAATATTGTATGTTTTCATCCTTTCTTTCAGGAAAACAGATGTCTCCCTAGGAGTCTTCCAGAGGCTACTGTTTCATGGGCAAGTCATAGATCCACGCCCCCTGCTAGTTCAATCACTGGTAAAGAGTGATTAGAAGATTACAGCCTTCCACCAGTCATAATTAATCTTCTGAGGCTAGGGGAAGGACTGTTCTTCCCTGAGAACATGGGACAATTATAATTCCTGGATTTTATCTGCAGTTGTTGCTCCCAGTATTCATTCATTTATCCAACAAAGAATTATTGAGCATGTGCTCTGTACTAGATCTAAGCAAGGTACTGGGGAAAGAGAGATGCATAAGACAAGGAGTTCCCAATATTCTAGAAATGAAAACAGTGCAAACAGTGAATTGTAATGCAGTGTGATACAATGAATTAAGGTGATGTTAGGAGTGGACAGAATCCCAGAAAGAGTTACAAATTTCCAAGGAGAGAGAGAGGGATGGATTGAGATAAATGAAGATGTCCTAGAAGAGAGGATATTACAGTAGGCCGTTGGGGGATAAATGGGATTCCATAGAGCATAGAAGGTTTGAAGATGGAAGAGAGGTGGTGAGGGACTCAGGAGTCTCTGACCTAGTTGCAGTGATCATGGGGTGCTTGGAGTCTTTATTTCCCTATGGAAGACAGCCTTTTCCCAGGTCTCTGTATTGGCTAATTGTGCCATTCGTTCAAGGAGTGTGAGGCAATGAGTAGTGGATGCAGAGGAAGGCCGAATCTACCTTGGAATCTCCTCTTTGAACAAAAAAGGTCTTCTATTAAAGTTGCAATCTCCTCAACCTTTCTTTTGTCCTGCCAAACTAAGAGACAGGGGAGTTAAAGTTCGCCATTTGGCACAGAAAGATCAAACCTTCAGAGAATCAGAAGGGAGGGGACAGTGTTCCCCTCATTGTTCCTGATGCATTTCTAACCTGTCACCCTCACTTCAGTAACTTTATTGGCATGACAAGGCGCACAAAAAGCTTTCCAGCTGCAAGCTCTACTGCTCACAAGAAAGGGGAAGGCCTGAGGTCCCCCATTATATTCACGGGGGAGCTTCAGAGTAGGAAGGGGCCCAGCGTCTGCCTGCATATTAGACAAGTCCAAACAGTTCCAGACAAGGAAGACTTCCAAGTTCCCCCAAGTGCTAATCCATAAAAGACCTGGTTGGTCTTCTTTATACACCTAATCCTTCTGTCAATAGCAGTTAGGAGTCTGAGTACACACTGCTTCAGAAGCACTGGGTTGTACCAGCCCTTTTCTGAATTAGTTGCTGAGCAAGTACACAGCAAGCCCTTTAGAAAGCATGGGGTTATGACATCTGACCTTAGAGAAACCAAGTGACATAATCCAACTCTACACAACTCTATTTTGGGTCTGACTAATGAAAATCCCCTACTGAGGAGGAAGAAGGATCTTCAGCTTTAGGATGTATCTGAGGGTATAGGAAGAGATTAACTCTGACGGTTTTATTCTGACCTAAAGATATACAATATCTTTTAAGCTACAGCTTAAAAAATAGTCTTGATCTCTCAGAAAGGAAAATTAAATGTGGTTTGGGGAGGAATGTCTTGGACTGGAGTAAATATTGGATGCTGTAACCTGGTAGGATGTTGCTGAAACTCAGACATGTTTTCTCTGAGCTAGAAGAAAGTATGCCAAGTATATCAGCAATGGTCCTTAGCATCAGAGGCTGTAGATGCCTGGCAACCTGGTGGGCAGGAGATTTCCATGGAGACCATATAATCCAGAGGCACCAACTTTTCCTTCCACTACATTTTTGCAAGGGGTCATGTTTTTCCTTAGTGCGTCTGGTCACCATCTAGAGAATTCAGTGAATAAGGGAATCAGAAAGAAGATTGAGCAAACTGAGTGCCTGAAAATAGTTCTTTCTTAAGAGAGTGCATAATACTTAAAGGTATTTTTTAGTTAAAAATAGAACTACCCTATGAATCAGCAATCACACTGCTAGATACTTACCCGAAGAATACAAAAATACTAATTCAAAGGGATCCATGCACGCTGGTGTTTATAACAGCATTATCTACAATAGCCAAGTTATGGAAACAGCCCAAGTGTCCATTGATTGATGAATGGATAGAGAAGATGTGGTATATGTATACACACACACACTAACACACACTAAACGGAATATGTACACACACACACACACACACACACTAAACGGAATATTACTTATCCATAAAAAAGAATGAAATCTTGTCATTTGCAATGACATGGATAGAACTAGAGAATATTATGCTAAGCAAAATAAATCAGTCAGAGAAGGACAAATACCATATGATTTCACTCATGTGGAATTTAAGAAACAAAACAAATGAGCAAAGGGGGAAAAAAGAGAGGCAAACTAAAACAGAGTCTTAACTTAGAGAACAAATTGGTGATTACCACAGGGGAAGTGGGTGGAGGGATGGATTAAATAGATGATGAGGGTTAAAGAGTGCACTTGTGATGAGCACTGGGTGATGTATGGAAGTGTTGAATCACTGTATTATACATCTTAAACTAATATAACACTGTATGTTAACTAACTGGAATTTAAATAAAAACTTAAAAAATAAATGATGAACACACCAGAAAAAATATACATAAAGAGATTTTTTAAAGTCTATTTATTTATTTTGAGATAGAGAGCACAAATGGGGAAGAGACAGAGAGAGAGAAGGAGAGAGAATCCCAAGCAGGCTCTGTACCACCCGTGCAGGGCCCCATGTAGGGCTTAAACTCTTGAACTGCAAGATTGTGACCTGAGTGGAAGTCAGACACTTAATTGACTGAGCCACTCAGGCGCCCCTAAAGGGATTTTTAAAATGGTAGAAACAGGTTCAGTTTTGAATGACTTGTTTTATAACAAGAAGTTATTCTTCCCGCCAGAAAGTGAGAAGTCAAAAGGAAGATTAGGACACAAAAGAATAGAACTATATCCTCTCTTTGTACAATTGAGTTATGCATGAGTTACATTTGCAAATGTGATACAAAAGGGTGAACAAAATTCGTACACAGTTCCAAATTCTACAGATCTGTTTTCCCGATTTTAAATAGGAAAACTTAGGATAACAATAAATGAACATTTCTAGAAATCCAGCTTTATATATCAGACAATGAAGAACATTATTATAGGAGTATTATAAGTTAAGCTATTTCTTATCCTACGTATTTCTTTCCATTTTACTGTTTTTAATTAGATATATTTGGCATATTGTGAAGAATATTTTTAAAATAAATTTTTTACTGGGGTGCCTGGGTGGCTCAGTTAGTTAATAAGCATCCAATTTCAGCTCAAGTCATGATCTCACGGTTCGTGAGTTCAAGCCCTGTGTCGGGCTCTGTGCTGACAGCTCAGCGCCTGGAGTCTGCTTCAGATTCTGTCTCTCTCTCTCTCTGTCCCTCCCCTGCTCGTGCCGCCTCTCTCTCTTTCTCTCAAAAATAAATAAAACAGGGGCGCCTGGATGGCGCAGTTGGTTAAGCGTCCGACTTCAGCCAGGTCACGATCTCGCGGTCCGGGAGTTCGAGCCCCGCGTCGGGCTCTGGGCTGATGGCTCGGAGCCTGGAGCCTGTTTCCGATTCTGTGTCTCCCTCTCTCTCTGCCCCTCCCCCGTTCGTGCTCTGTCTCTCTCTGTCCCAAAAATAAATAAACGTTGAAAAAAAATTAAAAAAAAATAAAACATTTAAAAAATTAAAATAAATTTTTTATTTTATAATAGTTTTAGATTTGTAAAATAGTTGCAAACCTAGTACAGCAGTTGCCTATATAACACCGATTTCCCCTATTGTTAACATCTTACATTAGTATGGTACACCTGTAACAACTAATGAATGAATGCTGATACATGACTGTTTACCAAAGTCTATATTCTCTTCAGATTTCCTTTTTACTTAATGTCCTTTTTCTCTCCTGGGATCCCATCCAGGACACCGCATCATACTTAGTCATCACATCCCCTTAAGTTCCTCTAGACTATGGTAGTTTCTTAGACTTTTGTTTTTGATGGCCTTGACAGTCTTGAGAAGTACTGGTCAGGTATTTTGTAGAATGCTCCTCAATATGGGTTTCTTTGATGTCTTTCTCATGATTAAACTGGGATTATGGGGTTTTGAGGGGAAGACACAGAGGAAAAGTGCCCTTCTCATCGTATCAAGGGCATATTGTATCCCCATGCCATCACCTTGATCACTGGCTGAGGAAATGTTTGTCGGATTTCTCCATAGAAATGGTGCCCTTGCCTCTTCTTTGCATACTGCACTCTTTGGGAAGGAGTGCTCTTTTGATAATTATTCTCCTAGGTTTTGTCTCATGCTTGTTATTTTATATATCCTTTTCCTTCCTCTCAGCAAGAGCCTGGAACTCCATGCACAAATAAGAGAAACCTGCCTTCTGTGCTCTTCTACGAAGAAGTTATAAAAGAAGCAAAGAAAAACCCTTTTTTGTGCTAGTAGAAGGTAATAGAAATAGTTTTTATTTAGAGAAGTTCCTTTTTATTTATTTTTAAAAAAAATTATTTTTCAACGTTTATTTATTTTTGGGACAGAGAGAGACAGAGCATGAACGGGGGAGGGACAGAGAGAGGGAGACACAGAATCGGAAACAGGCTCCAGGCTCCGAGCCATCAGCCCAGAGCCTGACGCGGGGCTCGAACTCATGGACCGCGAGATTGTGACCTGGCTGAAGTCGGACGCCCAACCGACTGAGCCACCCAGGCGCCCCATAGAGAAGTTCCTTTTTAGAAAAGTATGTAAAAAACTCTCTCAGCACATGAAATAGGATACATGCAATTTACTATAAGGCTGGAAATTGGATCACCAGGAAGGTATTTTTTTCATTAAAAAAATTTTTTTTAATGTTTATTTTTGAGAGAGAGAAATAGAGAAAGAGAGAGAGTGTGAGTGGGAGAGGAGCAGAGAGGGAGAGGAAAAGAGAGAAAGGGACAGAGAATCTGAAGTGGGCTCTGTGCTGACAGCAGAGAGCCTGATGCGGGGATCAAACTCACAAACCGTGAGATCATGACCTGAGCCAAAGTTGGATGCTTAATGAACTGAGCCACCCAAGTGCCCCTTAATTTTTTCCCAATGTTTGTTTATTTATTTTTTATTTAGAGAGAGAGAAAGAAAGTGTGTGTGTGTGTGTGTGTGTGTGTGTGTGTGTGTGTGTGTGTGAGAGAGAGAGAGAGAGAGAGCGCAAGCGAGCTGAGGAGGGGCAGAGAGAGGGAGAGAAAGAGAATTTCAAGCAGGCTCCATGGTGTCAGCTCAGAGCCTGACGTGAGGCTCATGAAAGCGTGAGATCATGACCTGGGCTGAGATCAAGAGTCAGACGCTTAACTATTTGAACTACCCAGGCACCACCCCCCCCATGAGGGTAGTTATTAATGGAAGTGGCAGTGAACCAGGAAATGAGGTCATTACCTCTTCCTTCAAGAGTGTGGACTTTGAGGACAGTGCTGGGGTGATATTTCATTGTGCATTCCCACCATTTGAGCATTTCTGTAAACTAATGCTTGATTCCCATTTTCCCAAGAACGAGGTATAAGATCTTGGGCCAAATTATTTCACCTTTAAACCCTCATTGTCATACAGGGATGTTATTACCTATTTTACCAACTTTAATGCATCTTTGACAGGTGCTCATGAAATTTGTGGGTGATGCTGCATTGAAAAGGATAAGATAGGTGTATAAGCCCTTAGCCACACTCTAAAAACTTTTTCTGAAAACTGGAAGTTATTTTATAATTCCCTTGGTGACAAAACATGGCATGACCTGCTATGAGGCTATTGATAATTTTTATTTTACTTCATTTAGTACAAACTTACAGTTAGCTACAGAAATAAGAGTGTGTTTAATTATGGAATACTGCCCATACTATAATGCAGATATTATATAATGTATGACATATGTACTGTTACAGTTTTAAATTCCTAACATTTCTAAATTCTGAAACACATCCACTGCAAAGGAGTTCCGGTAAGAGACTGTAAATCGCTATGTCACGGTGTCATTATTATTTCTCTATCATTAAGTGGGACTTCCCTCAACCATTTCTAAAACCACAGCCACTACTTTTTTTCCCTTACTTGGTGGAGACTCACAGTAAATGTTTCTATTTATATTTTCACTTATGGTATAGTCTCAAAATTCTTCAGTGTTAAAGCTAAGAGGTATATGGGAAATATTATTGTTCTAGATTGTCAGATGGGTGCTTTCCCACTATGGATGAACTAGAACCCAAAGCATGTAGACAGAAGGTCACCTAGTAGTAGTAGAGGTATACAGGTAAGCCAAAAAGTCATGTGACCTTCACTCCCACATTCTATCTCCTAGAGAACACAGCCTTTATTCCTAGTTGGTAATTTCTTCTCTGTGATTAAATCCATTTGATGGTACATTTTATTTATTCTAAAGTTTATTTATTTTGAGAGAGAGAGAGAGAGAGTGGGGGGGGGAGGGGCAGAGGGAGATGGGGGAGAGAGACTCCCAAGCAGGCTCCATGCCATGAGCACAGAGCCTGATGTGGGGTTTGATCCTCCCAAACCCTGAGATCATGACCTGAGCCAAAATCAAGAGTCAGGGGCTTAACCAACTGAGCCAACCAGGCACCCCTGATGGTACATTTAAATCAGCTATAATTGAATACTTGCTGTGTTTTAAAAATACTACTCTTCTTTATCTATGTAACTTTTCTCTCCACCCTATCACTTTTTTTAAGTAGAATTTTTATGTGTGCGTGCATCAACAGTATGTAAATTTTGGGCTGGTTCATTATTATCTGGAGGCAAAATTTTTTTCCCACTTATTTGGTTAACTTCATCTGTTGACAGTCTGGGAAGCATTATAAATATTTTTAAACCCTATATAAAGAACTATCTTAATTAAATGCAGTACATCCCTTAGACGTCAATGAGCTGTAAAATCAGCTCTTCACCTTCAAATGCCTGATAGCTAATTTCACATGACATGCTAGCAGCAGGCAGCCATAAAGTTGAAACCAGAACAGAGTCCTCGAAGTGGATAGAGGGAAGTTTTTTGTTTGTTTGTTTATTTATTTATTTATTTATTTATTTATTTATTTATTTATTTAATATAATATAATTTATCGTCAAAGTGGCTAACACCAAGTGTGTAAAGTGTGCTCTTGGTTTTTGGGGTAGCTTCCCATGGTTCGTTGCTTACATAGAACACCCGGTGCTCATCCCAACAATATGTTGCTTTTTTAAAACTTCCCATCTTAACCCTTAATTTCGCATGGCAAACTGGGTATGTTTGACCTCTGAATTTTATTCTTCTTGGTTTGCATTCCAGATGGCTCTGGGTACAAATAGCAGAAGCATGAAAAAGGCTACTCTGATTAATAATTTGTGCTTGCTAGTGAACGAATGCATCAAAATGTGGATGGAAATGCAAAAGCCACAGTAGACCTATTAGCCCCATGTATTCACAGGAGGAGAATTGATTGGAACTAACTCTATGAATCATGTGTAGATTATGTTATCCTCGTGTGGAGTTATATGTGTGTCCTAAATATAATACTTTGTTACAGTTTATTGGCCCTGATCCTACTTGTGAGACCAGAGTAAATTATTCTCTTTTAGGGTGGCATTAACGATTTCAATCTGCCTTGATGAATCATAAAGCAAGGAAAAATGTAGCAGAGTGTTTTTTCTGGATTTTTGCATGCATATTTGTACCCACCGCTTGAGTCTCTAGGGGCCTTTGTATATTCAGAAAATCCTGAGTGACAAAGTAAAATCACACATAGGTGAGACTAGCCAATCTGTTCCAGACAAATTCCTTAATCAACCACATCCAGCTGGTAAGAAAACTCCTTCCCAGTGAAATATTTTTAGCCAAGATTTGAGTCAAGAAGAGAATCTTAACATTTTGCAAGATTACTCCTATTTCCCACAGATCACATTTTGTGTTTGCGTGACAAACTCAGGTATTCTGGCCAGAGATAGCTGAGATAGTTGTGAAAGTATAATGTACTGTCTGTCATCTAAAAAGATGATGCTTGTGACCCTCTACCAGGAGGGCATGCTCTTTGAGTTGGTTTTGCTGCAGTGGAGAAAAGTGTTTCTCTGATGTGTTCACATACTCTCTTTATGTTGTCCTTGACCCTGAGGGTGGCTCTAATGAAGTTTCTTGGTAGTTTCCCTATAAGCATCTTTGTGGCACACATTTTTGCCACATAGCTAACTGGCATAAGGCAATTGTACAGTAAGACATTAAAAAAAGCTGGTTGACAGTCGGTTTGACAATTTGTTGGTTCCATCAAGTAGTTGACAGTTTGGTTTCATTTCTCCATTGATACAGTTACACCCATTTCTGTAATACATATGTGTGTGTGTGTGTGTGTGTGTGTGTGTGTGTGTGTGTGTGTGTATGTATAGTGGTCTATACAGTGGCACAGAGCTTTTAACCCGCATTTCCCATAGAATTTTGGAAAGTATATCAACAGGCACGGGACAATAGGCCAAAAACAAACAACAGTGAGGAAGGCTTTCACAGTGCAGTACAAGCTCAGTTACAGATACACATCTTGGTATTTGTAAACCGACACCTCTCAGTGAAGGACGAAATTTCAGAAAGAATAGAAAAAGTGTAATGCACAGGAGATGCATCAATAAGAAAAAACTATATATGTATATATAACGCTATGGAAGAAAGACTCTGAAGATGTGCTTAGGTACAGTCCACATTTGCACAGTATTGCCACACAACTACACCCATTTTAAATGTATTCAAATATTTTGTATTTCACAATGAAATATTTTTGACTTTGTTATTTATTTTTCATGCTCCACATGTCCTTTTCAATGAATGTCTCTTTTATTTTTGTGTGATTTTTTTCTTTTATGGCAAAATTGCCCTATAGCCAATTAGTTCTGTGGTGACAATGCTTACCAAAAAGATGCCAACTGTGGAAATACTGGACACGCCTGGTGAATATGGAGCAGGGAGGGGGGACACAAAATCACAAAACGACACTGGGACTCCTTGGACAGCTTCCTGCCATGGAAGCTTGGGTGGCTCTTGAAAAGTAACAGAATGTACAAGGACGAAAAATCCAGAAGAAACTGGGGTTGGTGAGAAACTGCCAAATCATATTTCAAAAACAATCTTTAGCTTCTTTCCTCATCCAAGTCTGAGACATTATCATGCATTTTAAATCCACCCTCCTCCTTTATCAAATTAGAGTTTTCTCTTTTGTTACTATGAAGAGTCTCTTTTGCATTTTGATGAAGGTACTTTGTTTTACTTCTGCATTTGTGACTCCTTCATCCTGGAACCTGGAGAATGAGGTGAAATAAATTTGGGCAGGAGTCTGAGAAACCTGAGACGTCAAAACAAGCCTAAGATCCCTGCCCTCCCTAGCCAGCCATTCTTCCCCTTGGAGGTTTACATTACAGAGAATGGGACGAGCAAAGCTAAGGGCAGAATAACACACACTGATTTGTGTCCATCTTTCTGTTTTGTTTTGTTTTTTTTTAATTTTAGAGACAGCATGAGTGTGGGGTGGGGGGAGTGGCAGAGAGGGAGAGAGAGAGCCTGACACGGGGTTTGATCCCACGACCCTGGGATCATGACCTGAGCCGAAATCAAG
Organism: Felis catus; assembly: GCF_018350175.1. NCBI lineage: Eukaryota > Metazoa > Chordata > Mammalia > Carnivora > Felidae > Felis > Felis catus. The sequence continues at coordinate 161,777,945 of NC_058375.1, forward strand.
AGTTGGACGCTCAACCAGCTGAGCCACCCAGGCGCCCCTGTATCCATCTTTAAATCTGATGCTAAAAGCACCCATAAATCTGATGTTAATGAAGAGGAGGAAAGTTCCACTCCTACCTGTGCCTTCTAAAGAACATGCTTCCTGTATCTTAGAATATAAGGGTGGGATCCCTATGGTTAAAATGGGGCATAACCTGGGGCGCCTGGGTGGCTCAGTCGGTTGAGTGTCCAACTTCGGCTCAGGTCATGATCTCACAGTTTGTGAGTTCAGGCCTTGCGTTGGGCTCTGTGCTGACAGCTGGGAGCCTGGAGCCTGCTTCGGGTTCTGTGTCTCCCTCTCTCTGCCCCTCCCCCACTCATGCTCTGTCTCTCTCTGTCTCTCAAAAATGAATAAACATTAAAAATTTTTTTTAAAAAAATGGGGCATAACCTGCATGCACTTGTATATATTTACTTAAACTACATGCTAATATTAAGTGAAACGAAGCAATACTGCTGTCAGCTGCAACATGTGCAAGCTTCAATATCAGGAAAAAAATTATGAAATGTGCAGGAGATTTTTTAAATGAGTCAATTTGATTTTATCATCACAAAAGACCTTGACACAGAAAGAAAAACAAATCAGGCTAAGTTGACAGTAGTTATTTAAAATGGTGAGTTGCTAAAACAATATTGATTTTCCCAAAATGAGCAAGAGAAGTAAAGTGTCCAAAAGTTCTATTTAGGTAACTGTGAGCAACAGATAAATTTGAAAAATAGTGTTAGAGTACCTACTTTTTAAATATTTTATACTGGAAAAAGCTGTTACACTGAATTTAAAGAACTTAACTTTCTAGCGAGCAGTTTTATTATTTAAAAAGAGGCAGACAGGAGCGCCTGGGTAGCTCAGTCAGTTAAGCGTCTGACTCATGACTTCAAGCTCAGGTCATGATCTCATGGCTCGTGAGATTGAGCCCCGCAACAGGCTCTGCGCTAACAGTAAAGAGCCTGCTTGGGATTCTCTCTCCCCCTGTCTCTTTGCCCCTCCTGCCTGTGCATGCACTCCCTCTCTCTAAATAAATAAGCATTTTTTTGAAAGGTGCACACACACACATATTTGAATGAACTAATGATCTCTAGACAACTACTGCTCCCATCCACTTTCAGCGGAAATTCGTTGGATCGTAAGCATGAGGTAGCAGCTCTTGGGTGCAGTCATCACAGAGAAATGCTGGTGCCGAGGGATATCGTGAGTATTCATTTCTGGACTGGGCCGCGGTCTACTGGGCAGCTCCCAGGGATCTCTGGTTTGCTCCTAGGTCAAAGACCTTTGCAGTCCTGCCTGTTCCTCCTGTTCAAAGTTTTCTAATTTGGGCAGTGGGTTTAAGGGCAATGATGATGTATTGTTTGCCCCGAGCCACTCAAAAGCCAAGAGGGGACAGTCACTGTCTTCATTGCATTCGTTTCTTAGGACTCTTGTAACAAAGTGCCACAAACTGGGTGGTTTAGAGCAACAGAATTTACTGTCTCACAGTTTTGGAGGCCAAAAGTTCCAAATCAAGGTGTCAGCAGGACCACACATGCTCTGAAGGTGCTAGAAGGGTCTATTCCAGGCCTTTCTCCTGGCTTCTGGTACTCCTTTGGCCTGTGGTTACATAACCTTCAATCCTCACATGCCCTTCTTTCTCTGTGGGGGTCCCTGTGTCCAGATTTTCTTTTCTTTTTTTTTAAGTTTATTTATTTATTTTGAGAGAGAGAGAAGGAAAGAAAGTATCCCAAGCAGGCTCCACACTGTCAGCGCAGAGCGTGACGCGGGGCTCAAACTCACAAACCGTGAAATGGTGACCTGATCCAAAAATCAAGAGTCAGACAATCAACTGAGCCACCCAGGCAGCCCCAAATTTTCCCTTTTTAGAAGGACCACTACTCATAGTGGTTAGGGGCTCACCCTATTCCAGTTTGAGTTCATTTTAACTTATCTGATTTCCTCTGCAATGACCCTATTTCCAAAGATCACCTTGTGAGGTACTGGGGGTTAGGACTTCCACATAAGCATTTGTGGGGGGACAACACCATTCAACATGTAACACTCATCAAGTCTGTTTCCTGTATATTTAACTTCTATTCCTGCCCCTGCTGCTGTATTGGGGTGTTTCTAGCTTCTGCAATGGGGAAGTGTCCCCAAGGAAATTACTCTGTGCAGAGGGAAGGCAGATGAGGGACTCCTCTGATAGCTGAATTTTCAACTCGATTTTGAAATCATCTTCTGTCTTTGTGAGTGCTGCCTGAAACATCAATAAAGACTTTTCAAACCTCTAATGTCAGTCTTGTCAACAGAGGAAACATGCATCACTGCCCTTCCAACTTGATCATCTCAAGGGCTTTTGCTGTGATTTTATGGCTTCTGTCATTCAATTCCCAGTCGACTTCAAAAGGGAAATAAAGCGTTGTTTTGCCCTATTCTTGAAGTGGCTGTAGGAGACTAGAGAAATAACCATTTGCAGAGGGAGCATTCAGAATTAGTGGACCAGGATTAATATCTATCAGGAAACCAGGGAAAAAACAAACTCACTTGGAGGGCAGAGGAAATCCTGCAGCTCCCATCCAAGGGTGGCGATTTCTTCCCTCTGGCAACATCATCTAAGTTCAAAGTGACACAGGCAAACCTGTTCTTTTTAGGATTTTCCAGATTCATTCTCCTCTGTTAAGAGTTTAGCTTCTCCTTCTCTGATAACTGGCAGAAATTATTAAAGTGGTCTGAAACCAGATTTCAAATTTTCAAGATTCGAAAGCTGATAGGCCAAAATGTATACCTCTTATTTCCCACCCTGTGCAACTGACCAAAAACAAGAAGCAGAGTGGAGAAAAGGTGGCCATCCAGAAAACTAAAAGCAAAAGCAAAAAGTAACCAAATCAGATCATGTTAGGAAAATAAGAGCAAGAAGGACAATGAGTAAGGGAGAGGGTTAATGGGAGGAGTAGAAAGAAGTGTTGGAACAGAAGGCTGTTACTAAGAGGTTACTCAATTGCAAAGTTGTAACCAAAACATAAAAAGTAGTGGTCATTTCGAAGTCTTTGCTTACCATGGAGTCAGTCTTTAAAATCAAAACCTCAAGGAATGTGAATAAAGAAAGGTAGTCCTAGTATGTCCGATAATGAGTGAATGTGTGCACTCTGTAATCCGGAACCTGAATGCCTCATCCTGATGTGTGTGTGTTGGTGGTGCCCAAGATGCCTTTTCCCAGGGACACCAGGGACACCAGGGATAGCCACATGGATGCGAGAAGGTCAAGGCTCAGTTTTCCAAGGAATCTCTCTAGTTGCCTCCAGGAGTTTTAAAGTCGGTGTCCATTGTTAAATCCTTAAGAATAGGAGTGGCCGGTGAGATCCAACCTATCTGCCTTCTAGTTGTTCTCTGTTCTCTTTTGGAGGCTCTAGGGAAGAATAGGCTTCTAGGCGTGTTCAGGTTGTTGGCAGAATTCAGTTCCTGTGGCTGTAGAACTCAGGTCCTTTGTCCCTTCAGGCTATGAGCAGGAGCTGTTTTCAGCTCATATTTCTGGCCACTTACTTGGTCCCTTCGTTTTCAGGCAGCAGTGGAGAACTTTTCCATGTTGAATCCCTGTTGTGCTTCCCGATCTTGGATTTTCTCCTTTTCTGCAACCAGCCAGAGAAAACCCTCTGCTTTTAAAGAGCTCATAGGACTAGTTCAGGCCTAATATATGATAATTAGAGATAATTTACCTATCTTGAGCTCAGCTGGTTTGGAAGCTTAATGACATCTGTACAATCCTTTCATTGCGGTGTTTGATTGAATAACTGAGAGAAGGAGTTTATACCTTAAGGGTTGTGAATCTTGAGGGACTATCTTAGAATTCATCCTACCACAGGGTCCTCCTTCATTAGCGGTACTTTTGCTGAAATGGTGAGAAGCCAATTTGCTATATGTATAGACACAGATCTCTAAATAGCAGAAGACTGCAATAAAATTGCATGATAAATTGTTCAAGATTGCTACAGTATTTTTAAAAAATGTCTTCTATTTACAACAGCAGCTCTTAACAGCTTTGCATCAATAGGGTGACTTTAAAACGAAAGTCAGCGTTGGGGGACTTTGTGTGACCCCACATCCCCATCCAATCTGCTGATTGACTAGACACCTAATAATGACCATTTTGGTTTCGAATCTGAATTATGTAGCAAAAAGATAAACTCATATAAAGGTTTAACTTTTGCTGGCACAGTAATGAATCTTAGAAATAGAAATGGAAATAAATAAAAGGCTTCTCACAAAATATTTTGGAAAGTAGTGTAATCCACAAAGACCAACATGGAAAAGACCTATTATCGCACTACCCAGAGGCAACCTCTGTTAAGCTTTTGCCATTCTGTCTCGGTGTTTTTTCTCTCTTCCTATATGTAAACATGTGTGTTAGGGTCCAATCAGGAGACAGAAATCACACAGCAATTTGGACACAGAAAATTTATTGTAAAGAACTATTAACTATAACATAGGTGTAATTAGGAAGGTGAAAACAAAACTCAAAAGAATACCCTAAGGCTGAGAAAGAACATCCAAGGGAGGAACGACTTTAAAGGAGGGGCCTCCTTCCCAAAGCAGACACAGGCCTTCCTGGAGAGGATGACAGCCCCACTGGATGGTGACATTCTTGGGTTGCCTGAGCCAACACTGGTCCACAGAGACCAGGCAATCCGGGAACATACCTCTGCAGGGCAGGTGCTCAGAGGCAGTTGGGTTCCCAAGAGTCAGCTTGCTGGCAAGGTGAATGGAGCCTGGGATGACGGTGTCCCTGTTGGGAAGACTGCAGCAAGGTGGTCGCTGGCTGGGGTGGGGCTGAGTGTCTGCTGAGGGACAGCATGCTCTGGGTGTGCGTCTGGGGCACAAGCGTCTGGTAGTGGTATTGAAGGAAGAAGAAAAATGAAAGAAAAGTTCTGGAATCAGGAGAGGAAGCTTCTTCCTCCTGCATTTTCTCTCTTCTTCCCTCTACTGACCAACCTAACATCATGCTTGCTGCCAAGGAAAAATGAGTAAAGAGCCTGGCCTGTTAAGGCAGAAGAGGTAATCAAGTTAGATTTGGAGCTGAGAGGCAATATGTTGCCAAACTGAGATCACAGCATGTGTCTTGTTTTGGAACTTGCTTTGTTTACTTCAAAATATACTAAGAACATTTTTCCATGTGATAAAAATATTCTTTTACCACATTATTTTTAATGGGTATATAATATTCCATATTATGGATGACCCATAAATTGTTTAGCCAGTTCCCAGTGTGGCCACATTGATGTTATGTCTAACATATTCTTGCCATATTCTTATTTCCTAAGGATAAAGTCCTAGCAGTGAGATTCCTGGGTCAGTCTATATACTCAATGCTCTGAAATTTTCCTCCAGAAAATAACAGCATGTTTGAAAGCAACAGGTCTTAGTAAAATTTCTGCATTTCATTTTTTACTGTGTTCTAATTTAAAAAAAAACCCTGCTAATTAAATGAATTTTATGATGGTAATGAAATAGTCCAGGTGAAAACAGTTCTTATAACAACATTTAATAATGAGTGATACCAAAGAACTATTTTAAATGATAATGAAGTGGCTATCAGTACGGTACCAAAGAGGGAGAAATGCTCAGAACTTACAAATGAAGACTCTGATTATTCCAAACATAAATTTCAAATTGTAAACACAGAACTTATTGTAATGAACCATTTTAGTATTTTACAAAGGAAGAGACAAAAATGTAATAATCTGTTCCAAAAGGTTGCCTTTATAAAAAAAAAATCAGTGATAATTAGATTTCTACTCTTCTACATGGAAAAATACAGTGGAAAAAAATACCTAGAAGGAAAAAAGACATGGGATGAAGAAGGAGGGAAGAAAGGAAGAAAGAGAAAAAGAAGAGGGAAAAAAAGAGAACAAGAAGTCAGAAAGGTTAAAAAAAATTACAGGGAGGGTGCTATGGAAAACAGTATTAAATAGAACTATACTTCAAAAAATTAAATAGAACTATACCGTATGACCCAGCAATCCCACTTCATCCCAAAGGAAACGTAAACAGAATTTCAAAAAGGTATCTGTACTTGTGTGTTCATTGCAGCCTTATTTACTATAGCCAAAGAACGGAAACAACCTAAGTGTCTATCAGCAGATGAATGGGTAAAGGAACACGAGATATATGAGATATAGACACGTACATATTTATGCATGTGGACATATATACATATAGGCATGTGTGTATGTGTATGTATACGTGTATCTATATCTACACACACACACACACACACACACACACACACACACACAGGAATATCATTCAGCCATGAGAAAGAAGTCCTGCAGGTTGCGACAACGTGGATGCATCTCGATGGCACCATACTAAGTGAAATAAGCCAGACAGGGAAAAACAAATTCTGCATGATATCACTTTTATGTGGACTCTAAGAAAAAAGAGAAAAATTCATAGAAATGGGGAATAGAAACTGCTACCAGGGACTGAGGTGGGGAGGGGGATAGGGAAAGATGGGTAAAAGGGCACAGACTTGCAGCTGTCAAACAGGTGAGCTCTGAGGAGGCAATGCAAAACATGGTGACTATCCTTGATAACGACTGTATTGTTTAATTTTTTTTTTCAACATTTATTTATTTTTGGGACAGAGAGAGACAGAGCATGAATGGGGGAGGGGCAGAGAGAGAGGGAGACACAGAATCGGAAACAGGCTCCAGGCTCCGAGCCATCAGCCCAGAGCCTGATGCGGGGCTCGAACCCACGGACCGCGAGATCGTGACCTGGCTGAAGTCGGACGCTTAGCCGACTGCGCCACCCAGGTGCCCCACGACTGTATTGTTTAATTGAAACTTGCTAAGAGAGTAGAATTTAAATGTTCTCCCCCCCCCCCAAAGGTAAGTATGTGAGATGATGGATGTGTTAATTAATTCAATGGGGGGTGTCCTTTCACAGTGTATAGATATATCAAATCGCCATGATGTTCACTTTAAATATCTTATAATTTTATTTGTCAATTATACCTCTATGAAGCTGAAATAAAAATAAAAAGGCAGGAAGGAGAGAGTAATGAAGAAAAGAAAATGAGGAAGGAAAAAAATAAGGAGCACGAAAGTAGAACACAGGCAAAAAAGAGAAGATATTTTTAAGCAAACTCCATCTCTGGGATGGTAATATTTAATGGGCTAAATATCAAAACATTTTTTAATGTTTATTTTTGAGAGAGAGACAGAGTGTGAGTGGGGGAGGAGCAGAAAGAGAGGGAGACACAGGATCCGAAGCAGGTCCAGGCTCTGAGCTGTCAGCAAAGAGTCTGACACAGGGTTCAAACTCGTGAACCGTGAGATCACGACCTGAGCCAAAGTTGGATGCTTTACTGACTGAACCACCCAGGTGCCCCCAAAACATTTTTGAGTATAAGGAATATATAGCTTAAGAGAGACATGCTTGCAGAAACTGAGCCTTAATTGCCCAAATTGCCAGAGAAGCAGAAATGGCAGTGTTTTTGTGACCGTTGTATGGTTGGGCCCTCTCATCATGCACGTACAGATGTGTGTGGATTTCTGCACTGCCACACAGTCTTCAATGCTTTCATTTGTTATGAAGCACCTCAAAATAAACGGCACAAGATTTGGGAGTAGAGACACCAAGCATCTCCATCGTGGTGTGGTAGAGTTTATTTGCTGATGGGTGAGTTGTGCTGGCATGAATTCTCAACAAGCCGAATGGGGGTCTGGCCGGCAAAGGAGCCAACACAAAGTCAAAGCCGCTGAGGGAAGGCAAGTCTTCCGGCAGATGTCCTGTGTTCACAGTCCCGATAGAATGTTCTTTGGAGGCCACAGATTCATTATGTCAGAAAGGGTAGAGCAGAAGACATTGGAAGAGATCCAACACTCTCTGGGCTTAGATCATGGTCACTGCCCTGAACTTGTTCCAACAGGTATTTTTTTGCACAAAGAGCTTCATCAGGTGGAGTGAAACTAAGTAAAGTTCAAGTACGGGTGCTCTTTCAGAGTACGGGGATTCACACTACTCCTTGGAAAAAAAGAAATCCATTGCTACTCCTCTACTATTTCCCCTCATCTATTTGGGAGCTGGCAAATTGATTTGATAAAACAGTGATAGATTTGTCGGATTAAGACAGTAATTTACTTCCATTAATTTGAGAGACATCAGTGTCTCACAGTGAGAAGAAATATGGCTACCCTGGTGGGATACATTTAAATTCATTAGATTTTCCAGCTTTCATCGGAGACACTGAGACTTTTTCTTCATAGCCGATAAATCCTTTCAGTTTGTACTTCAAATGGCACTAAACAAGCACTCATCAATTTATATTTTAAATTCTCCTAATAATATCCAGTTGGATAAATCTGTTTAATTAGCAGTGGGCCAATGCTTTCTTGGCCCACTGCAAGTCCAGTTACCAGAATAAAAGAAAGGCACGGAGAGCCGCTGGTTGGAAAAAACATGCCTCCGACAATGGCGGGGAACAAGAAGAGACATTCTCCCAACAAATGTTAACCCAGGGAAAAAAAATTTGAATATATACAAAAGATTAAATTAACAATAGATGAATGGCAAATGAGAAAGCTGCCAGTGACCAGACTTTCTCAGGAGCCAACCTTTAACAATATGGATTATTTCGGATAATTCATGGTTTGCCACTCTTTATTCTTTGTCTCCTCTGTAATATCCAGGGCCCATCTTAGACAGATAATTAGGGCATTATCATATTCCTTAACTAAGTCGGACAAATTGCACTGTGCTTCGTGGTAAACCAACCTAGGGCTCTATCATTAGCATTGTCTAATTGTTCCGAATAAAGTCTTTGCCTTTTTAATTGCATCAACTTTATTTGTCAATACTCAAGAAAGAGTGACTGTTTCCTTTCCTGTTGGGCTTTGTGAATATGCTAGTCACTAGGTACTCTTACAGTTAACACAGGCCGCAGCATGGTAAAATGTAAGAAAATGTAAAGGTCAAAAACATGTTTCTATTATGAAAAAAATGAATGCTAATGACATAATTTTTTCAGCTCATCAGGCTCTTTGCTAAGTGCTGCTGTTATTGCCAGATCAGTAGTGTATAACAAAGAAGTGCTTTCTGCAGCCTGCTTCATTAGTCTGCCCTGTAGGACCTCACCTCCAGACCTTTCACTAATCTGTTGGCCAGCTCAATAGTCTTGTTAGTTCTATTCACTTCGTCCTGACTGAGGATTTTCTCAGCTGTAGCCCTCCCAGAGGCCGTGGCGAAGGCAGCCAGGTTTGTGTCTAGTTCCTTTAAATAAAAACAGTGAGAGACAACTTTGGACATTGTCAGAACAAGTAAAAATATCGCCACTGACTTATTTCATATTGCAGAAAGTTAAATTACACAGTGTGCCCCAGAAGTAAACACAACTGCGTTCGGGAGACTGTGCCAATTCGCACAATGAGAAGGTGCAGTAGGGGAAATGGAAGAAAAGGACGTTCGGCAGTTTATGTAATTTTTGTTGTTTGTTCAGAACGGCACCGAGGACAAAAAAAGAACATACACACAAATTCAAAATCCTAGTGGGAAATGGAGAATGTCATTTTCGCAGACAAATTACCTGAAGTCATGAAGATTTAATACAATTGATTTGTGTGTACCATTAGTGCCAATAACACACTTAATACGAAGTGTCTCCAAACATTTTGCATTGAGTGCTGCCTGCAAGATAAAGCCCAGGGGAAGCTTTTAAGGTGAGATTTGAAGAGCTGTGATGAATCAACGGCTCAGAGGGAGGGAACCCGGCTGGGAGCTGGGGTGGTGCCAGTGAGAGCACGACTTCCAGCTGGGGATGTAATGGAGAAAGGGAGCCAGGGAGATTGGGGGTCCCATTGAGCATGCTGCAATGACAATGGAGCTCACTGAGGATAAGTGGAAAGAATGGTTAGGAAAATGAAGGCTGCGCATGTACGTGCATTCAAGAGACTTGGCTGTTTCTTTGGGGAGAGGGAAGGTGAGGAAAGGGAGATTTGGAAAAGAAAAGGCAACATTCAAGAAGAATCATTGTCCAAGTTGTGTTCAAGGAGTAAAAGAACCATTTGTGGATGTGTGTTTCTGATTGGCTGCTCTCTTTCGACAAATCATCTGCTCATTTAATGTTTATAAAGAACTTCCAAGAAGGCAGGGAAACTGTTTATGTTCTCACCAGTATATTGGGAAGGCATTTGTAGGTGTGGCATTGTGCAGAGTATTTTGCTCATGATATTTTTATGAAAAAATACATTAACACTGGAATAATTAGTAAGAACCAGAAAAACTCTCTTCAGATATGTAACAGGAGAATCTCAAAGTTCCTTTGGTATGACTACCTGTTTACACAAGGGCTGCTGAGCCATTATCAGTCTGTTTTATTATTAGGGAAACGGAGGCCAGGAGCCTAACTGGAAGTAGGAAAGAATTGTTTATAGAACCTGAGGGAAGGAACTCAGTCAGTGTTTCTTGGGCCTGTGGAATTATTCTTTTAGCCTGGCCTTGATCTAACTACTAATTAAAACTCCTCAGGCCAGTTAAGCGACATCCCCTTCCAACCTTCTGATCCCTCCTTTCTTTCCTAACAGCTGGATCATGGTTATATGCCTACAAAACCATTGTAGATCATTAAACTGAATTAGGAGAAAAGACCAGACATTGCAAAGTCTATCCAGTATCTTATATTATCAGCCTGCATTGATGATAACACAGATGATAAAGTGGACAACCTTTCATCAGGTAGAACAATTATCCCTTACTTTCTAGAACCCTCTGATTCTATCAGACAGACGGCTGCTAGGGCTGCCATAACAAAGTTACGTAACAAAGTGCCATAACAAACTGGGTGGCCTAAACAATAGGTATTTATTGTCTCCAAGTTCTAGAGGCTAGAAGTCCAAGACCAAGGTGTTGGCAAGGTTGGTTCCTTCTGAGGGCTGTGATGGGGAATAGTTCCATGCTTCTTCCTGATGCTCTGCTGGCAGTCTTTGGTGTTCCTTGTTCACTCTGATCTCTTCCTTTATCTTCACATGGCATTCTCCCTGTATGAATGTCTTCAAATTTCCCATATATATATTTTTAACATTTATTCATTTTTGAAAGGCAGAGAGAGACAGAGCACGAATTGGGGGGATGCAGAGAGAGAGGGAGAGACACAGAAACAGAAGCAAGCTCCAGGCTCTGAGCTGTCAGCACAGAGCCTGATGCGGGGCTCGAACTCACAGACTGCGAGATCATGACCTGAGCCGAAGTCGGCCGCTTAACCGACTGAACCACCCAGGCACCCCTCAAATTTCCCATTTTTATAAGGACACCGGTAACATTGGATTGGACCTACTGTAATGACCTCATTATAACTTGATTCACCCTATAAAGATTCTGTCTTCAAATACAGTCACTAGGGGTTAGCACCTCAGCATAAGAATTTTGGGGGTGCACAGGGGTGCCTGGGCAGCTCAGTTGGTTAAGCGTCCGACTCTTGGTTTTAGCTCAGGTCATGATCTCAAGGTTCATGAGTTCAAAGCCCCCATCGGGCTCTGCGCTGACAGCTCTCTCCCTCTCTCTCTGCCTTTCCTCCACTCACATGTGCATGTACTGTCTTTCTCAAAATAAATAATAAATAAACTTAAAAGAATTTTGGGGGGTGCACAATTCAACAGCTGCCAGCTGCCAGACACTGGACTATGAAGTAAAAGGGGAAGGATGGTACAAAGATGGGTAAGGTGTATGGTCCCTGAACTCATAGACTCACAATTCAGTAGAGAGATAGGTTGATGTGCAAATGAGGGCAAACTAAAAAAAAAAAGAATTTATAAGTTAAGTGCAGCCACAGTGAGCCTGAGGTGCTGAGAAACCCAAGTCATTTGTTTCTGGAGAGGGGAGGAAAGAGGGCAGTGACCCAGGCCTCTACTTAAGTTCCTCCTTTATTCGTGGGCCTGAATGTTGATGTGGGTGCCCTGCCAGGGGTGAGCCTAGCAGGGGCATGGATTCTCATCACCTCACCGTCAGGTGGCAGGTGATCCTCTGGTTCTGTGACTAAGGTGGGTCGGAGGGCAGAGCACTTGATGTTTGGGATCAGGAGGAAAGGGGAGCACTGAGGGCTGGCACCTATAGGGTGGGAGTTTTGTCTTCAGCCCAGGTGCTTTAGGAACCCATGGGGACCCAGTGCTGGGACGGGGGGAGGGGTCCCCTCAGCTCTCCTCAGCTTCACAGCCTCTGGAGAAAAGTAGGCCCAGGAGGTCTCTTCAGATGTCTTCCCCATTCCCTAATGAAAGTTCTTCCCGCTGGAGGCCATCCACTGCCTCCCTCTCCCTTCTCCTCAGTGAAAGTGGAGAACAATGAACTGCCTATGGGAACCACCCTACAATCTTGTTGAGAGTTGGATCCTTTACGGACTGTTACCAAATTTCAAAAATTTATGGTTCAACAATTCTTTGGAAGAGCATTTGAGTTCATTCTGGAGGGAAAGAAAAAAAGGCAGGAGCAGGAAAGTAGGGAAAGGACAGAAAAGAAATTCGTTGGAAGTGCGGGAAGCCCCATGGAGGAGGGGGAGGGAGGACCAGGGATTTCTGTGAGGGCAACAGAAGCCGGACCCCGGGCTTTTATTCTTTTCTTGCTCAAATCTGTCCCTCACACCCCTTGTCAGAGTTACGTCTCCAAAGCACGGACTGACCCCCCCCCCCCCCCAATAAAAAATTTTGTTACTGTTCCTCATCATCTCTAGAATAAAGTCCAGACTCCTTGGTATGTCACACAGGAGCCTCTATGGCCTGGCTTTTGCCTGCCTCTCAGACCTCCCCGGCCCCTACCTCCATCCCTGTTTCACAGAATTTCTTTCCATTCCTAGAAGAAGTCGTGCTGTTTCACACCCTAAAACCTTGTAAATGCTGTTTTCTCTGCAGAATCTTTCAGGCTTCCACGCTTGCTCCTCATTCGAATATGTCACCTCCTTCGCAAAAGCTTTCTCTGAACGCCAGGCAAGAATAGTCCCACATCTACCCTTCTCTCAGTTCCCACAGCCTTGTTGCTCATCATAGTACAATACAAATAATATTATATTATAATTATATATGTCTCATCCGTCTCTCCCTCCAGACTGTGAGCTATTGTAGGAGAGCTTTGTTTTACTCACCTTGGAGGTCCCAGCCTTCAGCACATGGCCTGGCATGTAGCTTGCACAGTAAGCCTCTGCCAAATGAATGCATATTGGTAAGGCTTAGGAAAGAGAAGGGAAGACAGGAAAAAGCAAGAGAGAAAGGCAGAAAGACTAGGTGAAGGGAAGGAAAAGACAGGAGAGAAAAAGCAGAAGCATTGTGATTCTTCACGACTCTTCAGAACCCCCCCCCCCCTTCACCTCCCCACTCACTTCAGTTCACTAGTTCATTATGGCATTACAGAGCTAGCCACTAGGCACTACTCTGGGAACCGTGGATATGGAAATGAAACACATAGGATCTGTCCTCAAGAAGCCCCCAGTTTAGGTGGTGGTGGGGGGAGGGATGCAAAGAGACGGTAACCGGTAAAAGGACAACCAATGAGCAAGTCCGCGTTTACCACGCGGTACCGTGGGGGAGGGGCAGAGGGCGTGACTCACCAAGTCTGCAGGGGTGGAGGCATTCTGACAATCCAGTGGGTCTGCTGAACAAGAATAATGAGTGGAAAGCAAGGAAACAAAGGAAGGGGGCTACTGATGCTTAATTTGTAAAGGAAAGTCTTTAAAATTCAGTGCTTTCAGTTTTTATTTTTACATCTGAAACTGGCGGGACCGGCCGTGTTTCTTGAGGTATAGACCTTCTGGTCCTCTTCAGCATATTGTACAAAACTGATGGAGGTATTTGAGGTTGCCCAGGGAATATAGGATTCAACCACCTGAGCAGTGTCTTTCAGTTTGATATTGATCGCTTAATCAGGAGGAGAAGGTTTATAATTTACGTTGGGGACTTCCCTTCTTTTCTCCTGGATTCGTTTGGGTTTTCGTGACCGAAGCAACAAACCACTCGCTCAAAGCCAGGTCTGTATCTCTCCAGTGCGTGTCGGACCCTGGAGGTTCAAAGTGAGATGCCCATGCTCCCTATGTAGACAGTGGCACTAAGAGCTCATATCACGCTGCATGTACAAGGATTGGAGACCTTAAGTCGTCATGGTTTTCTTTTAGGTTCTCTTTTCCGAGTCTGTTTTGTTTGACTGTAGTTGTTTCTGACATTCTGAAAAGAAGTGCTAAACCGATAAAAGACAACATCATTATCCCCCCATCTTTCCGTGTGGTGGATAACAAGACCTACCCCTTCTCTTCCAGTGCATATCAATGTGATGAATATGGGGGAAAAAAATGTAAGTGTCCGAGTCCCTTTCTTTTTCAGTCTCTCCCTCTCTTTTTTCCCTTCCTTCCTTCCTTCTTTCTTTTTTTAAGCGCTGCCCTTTTCAAAACAAGGGGAGATTCAGCATAGTTCCCGTGCCCCAGTGATCCAGTGGTGTCACATCACTATGGCAATTGCTGCCCAGGGCAGGAATGCTGAGCAGCTGTAATCGTGCAACGCCTTATTGCTGGTGCATGTCAATCAGAACCTATGAATTGAGAAAAATTTGCTCTGTTCATTCTGTTAAATGATGTATCCAATTAAACCTGTTAGAATTCATGATCTTCAGTCAAGGTTAAATGAAAGTAGTTACTCCTGTCAGCTAGGTGATTAAATGCTGCCTACATCAGGCACATTTATGTGCAAAATTAAAATTTTGGTATAAAGCATGAATCTTTATGCATGCCAGTTAATTATCTTGCAGTTCCTCCACTTATTAAATGCCCACTGCATTTCTTCTTAATCATCAGCTTCCTTTCAAAACTTATTTCCTACTTCACATTACAGCACATTTCAGTGTTTAAATGAAATGCCGTACCAATGAAAACTTTCTCTTTTTGAGGGCTTGGCTTGTCCTATGCTACTGAAAATAATCATTATTAACATTTCCTCATTATTATGTACAAGTATTTCTAGAAGCCAGGTTGACTAGTGCCAAGGCATTCTGGAGGTGATCCCTGTTCTGGCTCCACCAACTCCACGTTGGTTCTAACGTGGGGATCAGCTTCCTGCACACCCCCTTACCTCAGCCACTGCAGGCTGCCAGTGTGCAAAGCCTCTTGCTGGTTGTAGGGTACTATTTCTTTTTCTTTTCTGATCTACTTTGAGTAGATGCTAAATGAGCACAAAGGTGATGATGAAATCATTTACTACAATACATCAAAAGGACATTAGAACTAGGGGGGGGTTGGAAATACTGCTTCTTCCTTTTTAAAAAATAAAACAAAGGCTTAACCACTTCAGGTCTCGGGCATACACAAATGTTGCCTCTTCCGTTGGGTTTTAAAATGAAGGAAAAGTACAAAGTGGTAATGACACAATTCCATGGTACCCGTGGTTCCCAGACACAGCATTACAGAAGCAGTGGGATGCCACAGAAGCACGCCATCAAATACTTCTCTTAGAAGTGTTTCATACTATAGAATCCACCTTTTTGGACCTTTTTATTTTTCCTAAGAAAAATTCAACGATGTTTGCACAGAATTAAAAATTTTGCAACAAACATTCTCCTACGTATGCTCCTATTTCTGACACACTTCTCTTTTTACCAGGCAGATGGTACCCTTACAAATTTTTTAAACTTAAAAATAAATTCCTACTATTTAACTGATTTACAGCTAATGATACCAACAAAGCCAACATTACTGAAATCAGTTTCCTTTCTATTTAATTTTCTGTGTCGTGTTTCATAGTTTTACAATCTTTCCTAACCACAAAGCATTCAAGAACCAGAAGGAATATATCCTTAAAGATGAAAAGTAGAAGCCCTCCATTTAGTTGTTGCAAATGTTTGAATAAAAATATTTCCCGTCCTGGAAGTTATGAAATATTCCTCTTAACTGAACTTGAAAGGGACTGATTTCCATGAGAATGAAAATAGATTTATTAACAAATGAAATGGAAGAAATGTTTTTCACTGAATAATATTAATGAATTAACCAGTGGTTGGTGACGCTGAGCAGCCCCTACATGGGAATGTGTTGGAAACTCATTTTCACTGCAAATGCGCCCTCAGACACACCCCACATCAGTAACAATGCCCTGTTATCCTTGATTTTATAGCCCTCAAGAATACACACCAATATGCAATGTCAATTTTTTTTTAATGGAGCTCTGGTGCCAGTCTGTTGAAGAAATGATGAGACTTGGACTCCACCGAGTGTAGGTCCCTCCATCTGTTTCAAAGCCCAGCCTCATATAGTGATGTGGGTGGGTGGGCCTTGAGGGTAGGGAGTGGGCCCATCCATGTGGCAGAGGTGGTTACCAGGCCTCTGAGCGCTGGGTCACCTTGGGCCCCTCCAGTGACTGCAAAGCTGATCCCAGCCTTCAGAGAATGACAAGGTAGATGAGGGCTCCTCACCCTGTTAACCCCCTTGCCTCAGATCCTAATTGACTGGTCATCTGTTCTTCAGTAGCTGCCCAGATCCCTTGGTCCTTCGCCATCACTGGATCCACTGCTTGGGTTAGTACTCAGCCCTCCTCAGAGAGAAGGCAGGGGAGACCGTTAGAGTTGAAGTCGGCTTGAGTCAGGTAGGGGGTACTGAAGGGACCAGCTTATAAGGGCTTTGTAAACATAATCGAGATGTAAAGGGCTAGAGAATCTTGCATCTAAGATGCATTTCAGAGAGGATCATGCACATAGTTGAAAGAGATCTATTGCTCTACCCCCTCAGGGTGGGCAAAAGGTTTGGAGAGCCCCCCTCTCCAAACAAGCAAGGAGCATGCTTGAGCAACAATAGTAACCGAAGTGCCAGCTAAGAAGGGGAGGACCAGCTCAATTCGGGGCTTTGGTTTTATGCAGAGGGCTGTCACCTGTGTCCTCTTACCCTCTTCTGCCGTTTGCTGCTCATCTTGTTCCACTAGATGAACGCTGAAGATTCGTTAAAGGACATTGATGGAAAGTGGCCCCCGGTGATTACCCAGGGCACCCACGGGTCTCATTCTGGCTCTGAGGAGGCTGTTAGGTGGGATGCCAGGAAAGAAAGGTGTAAGCTGGAGCTCTCCCGAGTTCTGTCTTGAGGGCTTAGAGGCTGTGAGAGAACACACAGCACCATTAGGCAGAAACAAAGCTTGAGGATGAAGCAGACAGCAGGTGAGCAGCAGAGTAAGCAAATCTCTGTTTGAGTTAATTCTTACAAACTGGTCTCTTTTTGTATGGCCATGTGTGTGTTTTGTGGGTTAGATGTCAGAAAAGCAGCATCTTTCCTGGGACCCTTTTCTTTTCTTTCTTTCTCTCTTTTTTAAAAAATCATTTAGAAACAGGGACAATTTTCTGTTCAAACGGTCGCTGTCCCTAAGTGGCTTAAAAACTCCCAGTGGGAAGGACAACAGCCCTCTCAGAGGCAGAGTGGCCTCTGTCTGTGAGAAATATTCACCTACAGGGATGCTTTTCTGGCTGGCTTTATCGCTGGCTTTGCAACTTGGAGATGTAACATAGCTTGAAATCAACCGTGTGTTTAGCCCTGCTTTGTCAGCCCACCTAGCGACAAATCGGGCTGTTTTGTAGCCCTGCTGCTCTCCCAGGTCACACAATGCCATGGCAAGTAGAAGGACTGGGTCCGATTTAATCAAAGGCTTTTGATTGTACAAAGCTTAGAGCTTCGTTCCAACAGGGAAGCCTCTTCTGGGACGGGGAAAGACGGGGTTTGGTGTGTAGCCGACATACACGGGTTTGAAGCTCCACGCAGAGAGATTGATTCGCCTAAATCTGCCTGGCAGCAGCATGGGCAGACCACCACCACTGCAGATGGCTCACACGGGGGGCGATGGGAAACCAGGGGAAGGACCACCGCTTCCTTTCAGGGAGCTGCTGGCCAGAGGTTGTGGTCAGCTGCATGCAGGGTCTCCTGCGACCGACTGCCATCAGTCTAGTTAACCACCAGGTGGGGGTGGATTAAATAAAAATAGGTGACATAGCACCTCGGGGCTGGTTTGCAGATTGGTAGAGAGAGAGGGAGAGAGGGAGAGAGAGAGAGAGAGAGGCTGGCTCATCACTTTGCAGTGTGTGTTCAAAGGCATGCTCTTGTACTGGGTTCTGTCTTAACCTTGACAGTTTCCTGACCTGAGGTTGGAAAGGTGATTTAACTAATAGATGCCTCCCCTTTTTTCTCTACTTAAAATAGAAATGAACATATTTCCTACTTTCCAGTCTCTCAGGTGTGAACAGGATGGTGTTTCAAAAAAAAAAAAAGCACCAAGACACCTATTGCCTTTCTTGATTTGCTGTGAATAATCTTCCAGTGAGCAAGAAGTTTCCTTTGAATGTAATTAGAGAAAAAAAAGGGAGGTCTACACAAAACCAATGGCTGGCAACTTTCTCTGGTGGCCTTTGATTCATCTTATGAGCTCACGGTAACCTGTGATGATATTCATGTGTGTGAGCTGCGTGGCTTTGTGGGCTAAGACATGCCCCATCTCTGCTCCTGTGTGAGAGAACACTTGTGCTTTTGCATTTGCTGTATGCAGGGGGTACTAGGTGTATGGGGACATAGAGAACAAGGGAAATGTGAGTTTGGTTTGAAATACCTTATATCAGGGCACCTGGGTGGCTCAGTCTGTTAAGCATCAAGTTATGATCTCACACTTCCGCTTCAGGTGAGCTCAAGCCTGGCTTCGGGCTCCCGCCTGACAGTGTGGAGCCTGTGTGTGATTCTCTCTCTCTCCCTCTTTCTCACCATCTCTCTCCCTCTCTCTCTCTACCCCTCTCTCACTTGTGTGTGTGCACTGTCTCTCTCTCTCTCTCTCTCTCTCTCTCTCTCTCTCTCTCTCTCTCAAGAAAGCAGTGAAATACCTTATTATCGTAAAGACATTTACTAAAATAATTCCCTTTATTTAAAATGCATACAGTATGACAGTGGCTATATTGGGATCTGCATTAAAAGTACCCTAAGTTTCCTTCAGTCTTTCTTAAATGGCTTTTTAGCCAATTTGGTCAGGCATGTCCCAGTGGAAGAGAGAACCAGTGTTTTAATCCAGTTTGTACTGTGTCCGTATGTTCAAACAAAATTGGCATTGGAAAACCGTTTGGAAAATTAATTGAGAAAAGGAGAAAAGGTGGAAAGGCGTCTTAAAGAAATGGACGGATGCCAATACATTGCCGCAGTAGCTAATAAACACCAGAAAGGACTAAGAATCAATGTTAAGGCTATCTGTTAGATAGGTGTTTAAATGAGATAGATGACATAGTCAATTGATGATTCAGATTACTTTTTTTTCTCTGGAATACTGTGACGGGGATAACAGAATAGCATTTCCCCCTTCCTGCATCTCCTCACACTCATTTAGCCATTACATAGCAGGCTTTCTTGGACCCAAGGTGGGGGCTGGCATGGATCAAAATCTTTAGCCTTGTAGACCTACTTCAAAGGCTGGGTATGGAACAGGAAATATTTGGAAGAAAACATGGTTGCGAGAAGCAGCCCCTGTTACGACCTCCATGTCCCCCAAAGGAAGATTTCCTGATCTGAGGGAAGAAGGAAAAAATTTTAGAGAAGAACAAACTAGTTAGAAGTTAGTGATTGTTCTTTCCAAAGGTGTTTCTCCACCCTGCCTTCTGCTAATTGTGTGTGTGAACACATGTGCGTGTGTGTGCATACATGTGCATGCGTGTGCATGCGTGTGACAGACCCTCAGATGAGTCAAGGTTCCGAGAGGAGAGGAGCTCTGCAGCTTCCTGCACTCTGGGCCCCCAAGACTGGGGGAGCACGAAGCTGCCCTGGAGCAGCGCAGGGACCGTGGTTACCTGTGGTTATCCTTTTACTACTGAGAATGCGTGGGCAGCTGGCCTGAGGGAGCCTCCCAAAGCCCTCACAGGCCCTGGGAGGATGCAGGAGCAGTGACATGCTTTCCTGCGCCCCCCTGCCCCCCCAGTGTGGCCATGGCACCAGGAGCTAGCCCGCACCCAGGGGTGCTAGTGTGAGGGAAGGCAACCACAACACAGAGTGGGCGGGAGGGCTGGATGCCAGGTGAGAATCGCGCTCCCCCTGGTAGATAACGCAGGCAGAGATGAAGACAGCTGGGAACCAGGATGCATACGTTTCTGAAGATGCCAGTCAGGGGACAGATGAAGGCTGAGGACCAGATGCCTCCCCTAGATGCCGTGATGCTACACACTCCTGGGAACATAGACAGCATACCTCCTCTGGGAGAAAGGGAGGCCTTAAATTGACCAATTTGCCCTGAATCAATTAGGCAAACCCTGCTATGATTACGAATTGGAAAATGTTTTCTGTTAGAGACCTGAATGAAGGCTTCAGTTTCTATTGAGACAGAAATTTAGTGCAGTTATAGAAAACCAAAGAGTTGCGGTTTTTGAAAACCTGACGGGTGGATTAAGAAATATACGTACTTCAGTACCAAATAACCATATTCTGAAAAACATACAAAATGCCCGACCTAATCTTAAACTTCAGTATTGGGAGTGGAGGAGACACAGCTAAATGCTTGACTCTCATCCAAAAACCTTGGAGATACGTGATTAGTATGGCCTTCACACTGTAATCTAAGGCCTGGACGTCTCTCTCTTTGTTCTTTGAATCCTAAATTTTAAAAAGTCATTTATATGTTAAAATATTTATTGAACACTTATTGTGTGCAGGTGTTTGTCCAGATATGGGGAGGATAAAGTCTTTTAAAATGCTTTCCCTGACCTTACAGAGCTTAAAGTTTGCTGTTTCACAAATAGTAGGTCACTCAAGACCTTTGTGTTCATTAGAGTAGTATTAAAGCAAAATGATGAGAAAATGATCTTTAAATATAACAAAACTCTAAGTACCTTACTTTAGGCTTCACATATGCATAATGCATTAACTGGCCAAGTGTGTTAGGAATTACAAAGAGAGGCAGCGTAGCAGGATTAAGTGCAGAAACTCTGAAGTCAGGCATTCTGGCCTTGGATCTCCCCTCCGTTGCTCACTAACTGTGTGGCTTTGAGCAGTTACTCAACCTCTCTGTCTTTTCATTTCCTCATATGTAAAATAGGAATAATAATAATACCTACCTCAATAATATATCAACAGGGATTGTTATGAGAGGTCAGTGAGTTATATATATATAGCACATTTTATAGGGTCTAGTAGAGAGAATGCTAGGGATATGTGTGTATTTATGCATTTGTGTAATACACAACAATGCATGTGTTTCTTAAATGCTCTTTTTTTCCCCCTGAAACCGAACAGTTCTCTTCACTTGATGCTGTAGGGCAGAATATAAGAATATCTCTCTTTAAGAAAGATGGAGACACGAAAATAACAGATCTCTACTCTCAAGACTTTAAGCAGCTTTTTGAAACTATAGAGTGTTCTAGAGAATCTTGTAGGTGGCAATTTGATGACTCTGTAGAAGACATAATCATGTAGGGAACTGGACTGCCCACACGTTAGCTAGAACCATTTATTTATTTGGAAATTATGGCATAAATGGAAGAGAACTAAGTTTGCAAAGCTTGCATCCTTTCAACAGAAAATAACTGTTCTTGTTTTGCAGATTGGGCAGATAATTTCCTCTGAAGTTGATACCATTAATATATTGGATAAAACAATGGCTGGTATTTTATGCACAAAAAATAAAATGAAAACTTTTGTTACTTGTGGATTTGATCAGATTCCATTTGTTTTGTTTTAAATTTAAAAAAAAAAATTTTAACGTTTATTTATTTTTGAGACAGAGAGAGACACAGCACGAACGGGGGAGGGTCAGAGAGAGAGGGAGACACAGAATCTGAAACAGGCTCCAGGCTCTGAGCTCTCAGCCCAGAGCCTGACGCGGGGCTCGAACTCACGGACCGCGAGATCATGACCTGGCTGAAGTCGGACACGTAACCGACTGAGCCACCCAGGCGCCCCTGTTTTGTTTTAAATTCTTGTCTGCTGTAGATATACTGGTAGTTGTAGGGTATTGCCAGATGAAATTTAGTTTTAAAAAGCCCTTCGGCCAAGGGTACCTGTCTGACTTGATCTCAGGGTTGTGAATTGAAGCCTCATGCTGGGTGTAGAGCTTACTTAAAAAAAAATCCCTTTAGCCAAACATCTTACAATGTATTGATTTAAATATTCCACATTCACTGTTGATTTTTTGCTTCCTCCTGGAGGGCAAAAGAGTTTGTACATTATGAAGGTTGGAAAGTAAATTAAAATGATTTAAGTGGTTTGTTTTACTTTTCAGATTGTTGAATTATATTATCAAGTACTGTACAGTGACATTGTTTCAATTTTAATATGCATTAAACTTTTTTATACATTAAAATGTTTTAAGTAATAATACAAAAGAATATCTCCAAGTTTTAAAACCTGATTTAGCAAATGAATTACATTAATGTTATAATTAAAAAATAAAATGGACCATACAGTCCCTTTAATGTTGTTTTTGCAGTTACGGCATCTAATATGAAGTCTCAGAGTGTGGGAATCGCCACAGACATTAAGGAACATCCGTGTGTATAAAATACTTGAAAAATGAAGCACCAGATTTAGTTAAATATATGACTTTTTGAATTGACTGCGTGATAAGAGGGAGCCAGTTGATAAAGGACAAGGGAAATGCTAAATATGCATCGTGACAAACAGTGAAAAATTAAGGATTGTAACTAACATTAATTACGTTCTAGTAAGATGAATAGGCTGCTCATCATTAATGAGAACATACACCTTTGTCTAAGTTTCACATCCACCTGTGATGAATGTGCTAATGGGGATAAAATACATCATAGTAACATTTGAATTAACAGCACACTAATAGATTGACATATGAGTATGAATAAAGCATTTAATCATATAAACTCTACCACACCCAACAGCAAATTTTTCTGTATTGCCTACATCACATCCAAGTGAGTGCAGAAAACATTAGAGCCTTATTTTAAATAATATATTTAAGATACTCCTCATAGTGTATAATATTCTAAAGAAAAGGATTGACTTATTTCATTCCAGTGAACTTAACTAAGGTGAATAAAAAGATTCTTCAATCTCATTCTGATGAGGCCAAAAGAATTCAAAACCTGTATGTATTTCTCAAGCTAAACTTTTAACTTTGATTCCTAGTATATGTGCTGCTATTGAAATGTTATCAGTTTAATACTAAACATAACACATACTGCAGTAAGGCCAGTCTCCTGTTTTGGGAAGAGTTCTATGAAAAGTTAAATAATACCCTTTTGGTTGATACCTGATACCATTT
This sequence comes from Felis catus, assembly GCF_018350175.1. Lineage (NCBI taxonomy): Eukaryota > Metazoa > Chordata > Mammalia > Carnivora > Felidae > Felis > Felis catus. The sequence continues at coordinate 161,801,194 of NC_058375.1, forward strand.
CTATAGCAGTAGAATAGGACCTCATAAATAAGGCAGTGCCACGTTATTCTGATGGATGTTAGATTTCTAATATATTAAGTAATATTATTTAAAGCCTTACCCGCTGTGATTAAGTATTCTTGGAGGAGAGCAATTATGTATATATCACAACAATGGGGATAACAAGTGTATGTTTATAATCTAAATTCATTCCTATTAGAGAAAAGATATATGCTGTGCAGTATTTCCAAGCAATCCCGAGGTCATGTACAGACCGCTCTAGCCTTTATACTTACCGTAGAGTCAGAAGCTAGAAAGAACCTGATTGTGTAATAATAATAGTTTAAAACCTTTTAAAGGACATTGTAAATCACCAATCATTTATTCAATCACTGAGCTCCTGATAGGTGCTAGGTGTGATGGCAGTGCTCGGACAGATCTGTGGACACCAAAGACAAAGTTCTGGCCTTCAGGGACTAGCTATGGGAAGACGGAAGTACCAGCAAGCATGCTAAAGATCTCAGCTATTGACCTAAGCCGCATAGATTCCAGCATTGAGGAACTGTAGGAGGCTGGTGGATGATAATTGCTTTGGGCTAGGGTAATTACTTATGAGGGGACAGAAGAATCTCCTGGCAAAAAAATACACAGTGGAGGAAAGGAGTAGGGGAAGGATTTGACCCTGTCGTTCAGCTTTTCCTTCTTATTAACTCCCACAGGCATATATATGCCCAAGGGGCTGAGAGAAACACCAGTATTAAAAGTGATTCTCTAAAATGTCTTGACCCATAGGAGCCCATCACGGTAGCCCATGGAACTATGGAGTGCTTCATCCACTAGGGGTTTCAGGAGGAGCTCACAGAGCTCCTCAATTCAGAAATTGAATGTGATAATCAAGTTTACACAAGTAATTACAATGAACATGTTGCAGTAACAGAGGTAAATATGAAATGCTATGAAAAGAGAAAAGAGAACAAAAAGGATCCTTTCCCTAACATTTGTAGACAGTTCACTCAAAGGAGGGCATGTGAGTTGCGTCTTGAAAAATGGACGTGAGTTTTTCAAATAGAGGGGAAGAGGGTAATTCCTAGAAATGGGAGAGAAGGCACAGGGAAAGGTATGGGATAGTCACAGAAAGGCATACAGTTTGATATGGCAGGAGGATAGGCTGCATGAGGGCAGAATGAGAGAGAAAGCTGGGTGTAAAATTTAGGCTTTATCTTTTAAAATATATACTCTCTCTCTTTTTAAAATTGGGGTGCAGTTGGCATACAATGTCACAGTTTCAGGTGTACAACATAGTAATTCAATAAGCATCTACGTTATGCTATGCTTATCAACCACAAAGTAGCTACCATCTGTCATCATCAATGCTACTATAATACCATTGACCATATTCCCTATGCTGTGCCTGTTATTCCCACGACTTATGTGTTTATTCCATAACTAGAAGCTTGTATCTCCCATTCCCCCTCTTCCATTTTGCCCATCATTCCACCCCTCTTCCCTGTAGCAACCCTCAGTTTGTTCTCTGTGTTTATAGGTCTGACTCTGCTTCTTGATGGTTTATTCATTTATTTTGGTTTTTAGATTCCACATAGGAGTGAAATCATATGGTATTTGTCTTTCTTAGTTTGACTTATTTCACTAAGCATAATAGGTCCATCCTTGTTGCCATAAATGGCAAAAATCTCATGCTTTTTTATGGCTGCATAATAGACCATTATATATAATATGTGTATATATATGATATATGTAAATTACATATATGTAATATATGTATAATATATGCAAATTTCATATGTAAATATATTTTTACACATACACACCCACATCTTTTTTATCTGTTCATCTATCGATGGACATTGAGTTGCTTCCATAACCTTGCTATTATAAATAATGCTTCAATAAACATAAACATACCTTTTCACATTAGTGTTTTCATTTTCTATGGATAAAATAACCAGTAGTGGAATTACTGGATCATATGGTATTTCTATTTTTAATTTTTGGAGGAATCTCCATACTGTTTTCCACAGTGGCTGTACCAATTTACATTCCAGAAATAGTGCACAGGGTTCCCTTTTTCTCCACATCCTCACCAACACTACTTACTTCTTGTCTTTTTTATTTTAGCCATTCTGACAGATGTGAGATTGATACCTCATTATGGCTTTGATTTGTATTTCCCTGATGATTAGTGATGGTGAGCACCTTTTCATGTGCCTGTTAGCTATCTGTATGTCTTCTTTTGAAAAATGTCTACTCAGGTTCTTTGTCCATTTTTTTTTTATTAAAAAAAATTTTTTTTCAACGTTTATTTATTTTTGGGACAGAGAGAGACAGAGCATGAATGGGGGAGGGGCAGAGAGAGAGGGAGACACAGAATTGGAAACAGGCTCCAGGCTCTGAGCCATCAGCCCAGAGCCTGACGTGGGGCTCGAACTCACGGACCGCGAGATCGTGACCTGGCTGAAGTCGGACGCTTAACCGACTGCGCCACCCAGGCGCCCCTCTTTGTCCATTTTTTAACCAGATTGCTCTTTTGATGTTGAGTTGTATAAGTTATTTATATATTTTGTATATTCACCCCTTATTGGGTATATCATTTGCAAATATCTTCTCTCCTTCAGTAGGTCGCCTTTTTGCTTTTGTTTTGTTAGGCTTTTGTTTTGTTGATGGTTTTCTTCACTGTGCAGCATTTTTCTAGGTATGTCTCCTAAGGCAAGGGAAACAAAAGTAAACATATACTATTGAGATTACATCAGAATAACTTAGGTCTTTTAAGGATGAGATTTCAGAGACCATAGCAGTCACTTTTTCAAAAGCTGCCTCACTGTGATTTAAATGTGCCCACTATGTTAACTACTTAGATCAGCATTTCCTAGAGTCTATTAGATACAAACATCTCATGGAAAAACGTTTCATAAAAAATAAAATGTATGAAATAATGCATCCATTTATTCCTGTATCAGTTATCCCTTGCTGTGTAACAAACTACTCCTAAAACCAGTGGCTCAAAATAGCAAACATCTCACTATTAATACTTCTGTGGGTCAGGGATTTAGTAAGGGCTCAGCAGGGATGGCTCATTCTCTTCTCTGTGTACTGCCAGCTAGGGGGTGCTGAAGTGGACCTGGGATCCCCAATGGGCTCATATTCATGGTTTTCAATTTTTATTTTAGTTTATCTTTTTTTTTTTTAGAGCTCTTTTACAGCCTTATTTGGAACCAGCGTTCCAAAATCTACAAAAATGGCATTGATTTAAATCCCGCTTCATCTGCACCTGTCAGAGCATCAGAGGCAACAAATCACTGTGCCAGAGTTGGCTATGTGATATCATTCAAAGCTGAAACAATTGCCCTGATCCTTGTTTGAGCTGAGATCTGCATGAAGTATGTCCAGTGCACTCTGTGGAGTGTGCATGTGCTGGTCATGTACTTGTGTATGTGTGCATGTATGAGTGTGTGCCCGAGTATGCATGAGGTTTTGTTAGAATGGCATGTTTCCCCCATTCCTGGTGTTTTCTTCCCATAGAAGGAACTAGTGGTTGAAATTTCTGGCCCCTTTGTGCCCCTTTATTTCTCCTGTCCCTGGGGAGGTTGGATGACTTATTTGATTGGTAAGTTTGGGAAGAATAATTTGGCCTGCTTGGTTTGGCAACCCTCTCTTGCTTTTGGGAGTCCCTGCCTTCTGAGGACATGAGTTTTTCTCTGTTCCTTTGTTGCTGTAAGTCCATATTGGCAGGAATCTTCCGTACTGCTGCCTAGGGCTAAGAGTGCGGGCCTGCCAAATCTGGGGTTCAGTTATAACAAGTCTCTTTTCCTAAAGGGCCTAGGGGTACCTGGATGGCTCTGTCAGTTGAGTGTCCAACTCTTGATTTCATCTCAGGTCATGATCTCATGGTTTCTGGGATTGAGCCCCACATGGGGCTCCATGATGACAGTGAGGAGCCTGCTTGAGATCCTGTCTCTCCCTCTCTCTCTGCCCTTCCTCCACTCTCAAGGAAGAAAAGAAAGAAAGAAAGAAAGAAAGAAAGAAAGAAAGAAAGAAAGAAAGAAAGAAAGAAAGAAAGAAAGAAAAGGAGGGAATGAAGGAAAAGAAAGAAGGGAGGCAGGGAAGAAAGGAAGAAAGAAAAAAGGAAAGAAAGAGAAGGAAAGGGAGGGAGGGAATAAAGAAAAGGAAGAAAGAAAGAAAAAAGAAAGAAAAAAGGAAAGGAGGGAATAAAAGAAGGAAGGAAGAAAGAAAAATAAAGAAAAGGCCTAATGCCCTCCAGTTTGGCCTTTGTCAATAATAAAGGCAATATTTTGATCTCCATTTTTGTTCTTTTATTTCTCAAATTGTTCAGAGCTGGGCTAGGAAGAAGGTTAATATTTATTGAGGGCACCATGTTATAGATTGAGCGTGGTGTCTGGATTCAAATTCTATGGCTTTGGGCAAGTCACTTCACTTCTTTGGGGCTCAGTTTTCTCATCTATAAAATTAGAATAATAATAGTACCTACTTATTAGGTTATTTTGAGGATTAAATGAAAACATTTATAATACTGTTAAATAGTCAATAAATTTAACTATGATGCAGTCATCCATTCTCCACTCATCAGATTACATCAAGTATGGGTTTCTCTGGGGGCTATGGAAAGAAAACAGAGAGGGCTGCTTACGTGTCATACAGAGTTTAGTAATGGAGACAGACAATGACTAAGTAAATACATACATACACAGATCATTTCAGAGAGTGATAGATGTTATGAAATAGCAACTAAATCAGGGGATAGAGTAGGGTGTGGAGAAGGGGTACTTCAGCTGGAGTGGTCAGGGAAGGTTTTTCTGTGGTTGGCATGCCAAGAAGCTGTGCGGGTGAGCAGAGGATATCACTTCCTCAAGTGACAAGTCCCTGAAAAGAGAATGGATTGTTAGTAGCAAAAAGTACAACCATACAAGCAAAAGCCATTTGCAAAGCCCATGTCCTCAAAGTACCTTCTTTAGCCTTCTTCATGGAATTAAATGCTGTTACTAATCTCAAAACACTCACACAAAAATTATGGATTAATCTCTGGATTTCTCAGGTAGTTTCCTTCTTGGGCTTAAGAATGATTTTAGGGTGTGGAGGATAATTCTTTTTATTGTTAAAAATTTTTTTTAATGTTTATTTTTCAGAGAGAGTGAGAGATACAGAATATGAGCAGGGGAGGGGCAGAGAGAGATACACATACACACACACAGAGTCTGAAGCAGGCTCCAGGCTCTGAGCTGTCAGCACAGAGTCTGATGCGAGACTTGGACCCACAAACTGCAAGATCATGACCTGAGCCAAAGTCAGACGTTTAACTGACTGCGCCATCCAGGTGCCCCATGGAGGATAATTCTTTATTAAGAGAAGGGAAGGGGTTTATGAAACTTTCAGAGTTCTTGCAATGAATGACTGGTTACTTAGTACCACAGGGGTCTGACCTTGAGAGTGTGGCATCATACTCACTTAGGTCAGCACTCAAGGTAAAGTTTAAAGCTCAGTCTCCACAGGGGAGAGGTCTGGGGCCACCTCCCACACATGGAGGAGGATAACTAATGGCTTGCTGAGGTTTCGAGTGCCTGCTGGGTGTCCACAGCAAAGACTGTCACTTGGCTAATGGGTCTGCTTACTTCTTTGACTCTGGCTAAGCAGGTTATTGGGGACACACACAAATTCTGTGATATGGTAACATCCTCCACTCCTCCTAGTACAAGACCATTGTTTTGCCTATTTATCAATCACGCTGGCAGCTACTTCTTTAAAGAGCATGTTGAGAGCATATGGAGAGGGGCACCTGGGTGGCTCAGTCGGTTAAATGTCCGACTTCGGCTCAGGTCATATCTCACGGCTCATGGGTTCCAGTCACACGTCAGGCTCTGTGCTGACAGCTCAGAGCCTGGAGTCTGCTTCAGATTCTGTCTCTCTCTCTCTCTCTCTCTCTCTCTCTCTCTCTGTCCCTCTTCCACTTGCACTCTCTCTCTCAAAAATAAATAAACATTAAAAAATTTTTTTTGAAAGAGTGTATGGAGAAAATAAAAATCTGCTGATTGAACAATGTAAGTCTTTTAACAAGAGGTCCGATGAAAGATATCTGCCCCCAAAATATCCATATGAGAAAAATAACAATAGAGGGTGTGTATTAGAAAGGCCACAGATCTGGATATTAGCACCTTGGCTCTAACTCTGCCACCTGTTAGCTAAGCAAGGAAAGGGGAAAAAACAGACTTTTGTTGAGCATCTACTATGTAGTTGATTTTGTGCTATTTGCTTTATATAAAATATTGCATTTAGTCTTTAGAATACCTTTACATTCTTTTTTTTTTTTTTTAACGTTTATTTATTTTTGGGACAGAGAGAGACAGAGCATGAACGGGGGAGGCGCAGAGAGAGAGGGAGACACACAGAATCAGAAACAGGCTCCAGGCTCTGAGCCATCAGCCCAGAGCCTGATGCGGGGCTCGAACTCACGGACCGCGAGATCGTGACCTGGCCGAAGTCGGACGCTTAACCGACTGCGCCACCCAGGCGCCCCTAGAATACCTTTACATTCTATTTAGCCTTTAGAATACTTACTTTAGAGAGTATTATTTCCCCCAAGTTTACAGATGAGGGAACTGAGGCTTATGAACTGTTCTTATGATTAGTAATGGAGCCCTGATTGACACCTATGGCTGTCTGGCATCTATGATTGGACTCTTCCTAGGATACTATGATACTATGATCTATCTACATATCTATCATCTATCTATCATATATACACACAGATATACTTATGTACAGATCTCAAAATTGAACCACTTTCCACTACACCCAGTTCTGCTTCCCTCATTCTGGTCAAAGTCACATCATTTCTCTTCTGGATTACCATAAAATAGATTACTATAATTACTGAATTACTTACTGTATAGATTACTTCCAACTGATCTCCCTGCTTGTGTCTTTGCTGTCTGTAATCTACTTTCAACACCACAGCAGAATGATCTTGTTAAATGTAGTTGGATCCTGTCATTTCTCTGTTCAGACCTCTTTAGTGGTTTTCTGTCTTACTCAAAGTGAAAGCAAAAGTCCTTATTATGATACACAAAGATTTGCATGATTTGACTACTGGGCCACCTCCCCCTACCCCTATGACCTGACTTCATCTCCTTTCTTTCTCACTCTGCCCCAGTCATATGTGTCTCTTTGTTGTTCCTTGAACACTGTAGGCACACACCCATTTCAAAGCCTGAGACCTTCAATGGCTACCCCATCTAAAATTTTAAGTCCCTAATTCAGCACCGCATATCCTACTTCCTAGCTCTTATCACTGTGAAACATTCTATGTATTCAATTTATTTTGTTGTTGTTGTTGCTCTGTAGTGGTCCAAGGAACCAAGATGATGGCTTGGGGTGGGGTGGGAGCAGTGGAGATGGTGAGAAGTGGCAGGATTCAAGATACATTCTGAAGGTCATGATTATAAGGCTGTGGGGTGATATGTGGAATTGAGAGAAAGAGAAAAATCCAACATAATGTCTTGGGTTTTGACCTGAGCAACTGAGTAAGTGGTGGTGCTGTATTCTGGGATGCAAACAAAGGTTTATTAGGAATGATTTTTTTTTTGATAGGAGAAATCAATAGTTAAGTCTTAGCTATATTAGTTTAAGAGGCATATTAAACATCCATATAGAGATCCAAGTCTGTATACAAGTCTAAACCTCACAGAAGAAGTCAGGACAGGAAAAATAAATTTGGGCATCATCAACATATGAATGATATTTGAAGATGTGGGACTTTTTGAAATGACTAAGAGAGAAAGTGTAGCCAGAGAGAAGATTTACAAAAGATACCTGGAGCAATCAGTGCGTAGAGATTTAGTTTAGAAATCTGTTTTGGAATGGATGACACAGAAAAAAGGAAATTCTTCTAGGAGCCAAGTCCAGGGGAAAGAGCACAAGATGGGATCCACGGCACACGTTTACCAGGGCATGTGATTACTACAGACATCAGTAAATTTGTGGAAAGAAAGGCGGGAAGTCGAAATGGTTTTCATATGATTGCATCTATATTTCTCTATGAAATATATGACAAGGTCTTCAGCTGAGAGTTGAGTGGGAGGAGATGTTGGAGATTTGAGGATTGAGGAGAACATGCATAATAGTCATCTTGGGAGTAGGTTAATGAATTTACTAGGGAAGTTTCGTTGTGTCAGATAGTGTTGAGTGCTCACTGAAGATTTTGGTCATAAATTTGAAATGGATCCTGATAGCATGGTCGTGGAATTTTCTCCAGCAACATTCAGCTGCTTGGGTATGGAGATATAATAAGCAGTTAGTTGAGTTTAAGAGGATTTGGGGGTTCACCAGGTGAGTACAGTGAGCATAGATGAGGCAAGGTAGTTAAGAATATTTGAAAATGAGATGGCTCATGGAGTCCAAGGTGGGTAGTGAGAGCTGTGAGGACTGAGGGAAGTGAACGATAGTGAACATGTGGCTGGGTCAGTGGGTGGGCAGTCTTAAAGAGGGGTGCTGGAAGGACAGAATGTGGTGACCAGGAAGTGCTCTGCTTGAGACTGAGTTTCTCTACTATACAGCTGGCATTCTTCTGGGCACAGGGGATGTCACAATGAATGAACATATCTATGACACTTATAATCTATTGTATAAAACTAACAATAGACAAACCATATAGTGTGTCAGATGATAATAAATGCTGCGGACAAAAATAAAGCAGAGAAGGAGAACAGGTAATATTGAAGAGGTCATTGCAATGTAAAATAGGATGGTTATAAAAGGCTTTTCTATGAAGGTGATTTTTGAGGAAAGGATAGAAGGAAGGAAGGAACTGACAGATATCTCAGGCAAGGGTAATCCAGGTAGAATAATAACAGATGCAAGGACTCTGAAGTGGGAACATGCCTATGACTGAGAGAGGCAGCCAGGAGGCCAGTGGCTAGGATAAAGTGACCAAGAGAAAAGTAATAGGAGAGAAGGTCAGAGGGTCAGTGGTGGTGAGATGGGGCTCAGATCACATGGAGCCTTGTATCACACTGTGGAGGGCTTTGAAGGTCATTGCAAAGATTTGGCTTTTATCTTTGGTAAGATGGGAAGCCATTAAAATGTTTGGAGCAGAGACAAGACTTATTCTTAAAGGGATCACTATGCCTGCTATATCAAGAGGAGACTGAAGGGGGATAAGGACAGAAGAAGAGGGACAAGGGCAGAGGAGGAAGAACAGCTGGGAAGCTACTGCAATAATCCAGGTGAGAGATGGTAGTGGCTTGGACCTGGGTGATAGCACTGGACATGATAAAGAGTGGTCTGAATCTGGATACATTGTAAAAGTAGAACAAAAAGGGTTTGTGAATGGGCTGGATGAGATGTGAGATCGAGAGAGGAATCAAGGAAGACTCTTAAGAATTTTGGCCTAAGCAACCTGAAGGTTGGAATAGACATTTACTCAGGTGGAGAAAACTGAGGGAGAATTAGATTTGGTTGAAGATCAGGTGTTGATTTTGACCACGTCAGGGTTGAGATTCCTCTTAGACTCGTGAGCAGAGATGTGGAACAAGCAATGTCTTGGACTCTAGTTTAGTTCTATTTTACTCTGAAAACAAAAATTTGGAAGTCATCCGAGGCTGTGAGACTGTATGAGACCTCTTAGGGAGTGTTCATGGATCTAGGAGATAAGAGGCTGAATATCTGAGGAGCATCCCAATGTTTAGAGTTCAGAGAGATGAGGAAAAACCAGCAAAGGTTACTGAGAAGTGTCCAGCAATGTATGAGGAAGATAAGAGGAATGGGTGTCTGGGAGCCAAGGGTTGTAATTGGCAATGACAAGGTTTAGGGTATGACGATGTGAGTAGATGGTTGAGGTGAGGTGGAAGAAAAGATCACTGGAGCTAAAATGCATGAGGATCTGGGTGTCAAGATGTTGGATGACTCCAACATTGATGATAGGAACTGTTGTGGAGAGGTAGACAGGGAGCCATGTGTTGACATCAGCTGTGACTCTGCTAACCAGGAGTCAGGGAGATGACTTAAGAGGCAGTAAAGTTTGATGATTCACTTCCAAAAAGCTAGGATTTTTGAATGAGGAAGGACAGACATCTTAGAGGTTGCGCAGGGGTGCCAAGTGAACATTGACCCCTTCCCCTTGCTTTGAGGTGCTTGGGGACAGCAAAGACACAGTCTTCAGCTGAGAGGGCTGCTGGAACTGGTATCCTCAGGGAATAGCCTGGCTTCCCTTAGCAGGAAGATACATTAGAAGAGGAAAACAATTGTAAGTAAGTTTGCTGATGACAGTGAGCTCTTGAGAGCACCTTGGAAGGGTTTGGGCTTGCCTTGTGGATGATACCTGTATGATTAGGGTGCATGTTGCAGGAGAGAGCAGAGGTGGTGGTGGTGGTGGTACGGTGGCAGCTGTAAGGCATTTGGGATCAGTGCAGAGCAGCACAGGGCAAGATCTCCAGCCTGAAGCTGGACACCTATAGCAGCCTGAAGACAAGATGATTGAAGGCCAGCCGGAGGTCGGTCACACCCGGATGGGTAGGGTGGTGGGGAGTAGAGTGAATCTCTCTATGATAGCTAATTATAATAATGCCATAGTCATCACAGCTGAGGGAAATTTATCAGCATCTGGGCCAGAGATTGAGGGAAGTTTGTCTGCAACTAGGCTGAAAATTGATGAATTACTTTTCACCCAACCCACTGACCATCCTAATAAATGTTGACAAACAAACACCAAACTTTTGCTGATAAAAAGAAGAGATACTGGGGAAATCTGGAAAAGAAAGTGGTCAGGATGTTGACCTTCTGTAAACTTCAGGACACAGCCAAGTCATCCTTACATTTGAGAGGTGGGTGGGGCCAAAAGGTCACAGGGAATTACTACTGTGAACGCAGCTTGGGAAAGTCTTGTCTGCCCCAAATCCACCCTTTCATGGAATATGTGGATCTAAATGACTTTCCGTGTCATTTATTATAACTTTTTAAGACAACGCAAATCACTGTGATTCATGCTGAAGCATAGAAATCCACACTATAATCTGCCCAAATAACCAGCGGCACAACACTCATTTGATAGGTATGGAAAGAGAAATCCAAAGATCTTACTGCCTTTCAGAGACCCCCCCCCCCCCCCCCGTGGAAAGAGTCAATTGGTATAAATACGGCCTTTATGACCTTAAATCCATGGAGTTTATCTCATGCAGAACTACCTCTTTCGCAAGAAAGTAGACAAATGTACAGTGTAGCTGTCAAGATTCTGGGCTCTGAGGTCTCTGTAAGATCGGGTGATAATGGGCAAATTATCTCACCTTTGTAACTAGTATATCTAACCTGGTATTAGTAATTACATGGGAGAGTTGTTTTGAGGACAGAATGAGGTAATGCATTATCTCAATGGCTGCCACGGAGTAAGATTGTTAGGAACATTTTTTCATATTACTTTCTTATATCTTCCAATAGAACAAATGACTTAATGTCTTGGAGTGAGTCAACTTAAGAAATTAGTGTTTTCCCCTCTAACTCTGGATCTCTCAGGGACTAGTGTGCATCTCTGTATCTTCAATCCTTAGGATAGTGTCTGGCGGTCCACAGTAGGCAATTCCATGAATGTTTCTTGGAGTGAAGTGGAGTCCTGCTCCCTGAGCATTGCTACAACTATTTCCCACGTTCACTTTCCGGATAACAAGGGATCCTATGGCAAATGAAATGTGTATTCCAACAGTTCCACTTATAAGAGGAAATGATCTTGGACACATGTCTTCAAGGAATTAGTGTTTAATTATCCAACATCTGAGCCAAAATACAAGCAACAGCTTGAGACTGTACATAGTGATCTGAACTCAATATGACAATATTTTGTTGTGCTGACAACTGTGTTGTTAGGAACATAAATCCATAGGATGTGGCTCGTTTGATAGAGGGAGAGCAGTGGTTTAATGGTAAGGCTCTTGGCTGCCCTGATGAGACAGGAGATGGGGAGTTAGGATGGAAGTGCTTATTGCATGAAAGGTAATAAGGCTCCTGTCCAGCATCACAGGGCATCCATTTCAGCTTACATCTCATTCTGAAAGTTCTTCATCCAGGCAAAGTGTAGCACACACACATTGTAAGAGAGAATGGTTAGAGAGAAGAAAGCTCCAAGCCCATAGCAGTGGGAAAAGAAGTCCTTCCTAGGGCAATAACTGGCAACAGTGTCTGAAGAAGAGCATGTTACAGACCCAAAAGGCATATGTTGAAACTGAATCTACAATAATGGTAACTGGAAGTGGGGCCTTTGGGAGGTGATTAGGTCAGTTCCCAAATGGAGTGAGTGCCCTCAGAAAGGAGGTCCCAGGGGCGCCTGGGCGGCTCAGTCGGTTGGGCAACCGACTTCGGCTCAGGTCATGATCTCACAGTCCGTGAGTTCGAGCCCCGCGTCGGGCTCTGTGCTGACAGCTCGGAGCCTGGAGCCTGTTTCAGATTCTGTGTCTCCCTCTCTCTCTGACCCTCCCCCGTTCATGCTCTGTCTCTCTATGTCTCAAAAAATAAATAAACGTCAGAAAGGAGGTCCCAGAGAGCTCCCTTGCCCCTTCTGCCATATGAAGACACAGAAAAGACAGCTACCTGTGAGCCAGGCCCTCATTGGGCCCCAAATATGCTGGTACCTTGATCTTGGACTTCCCAGTCTCTGAAATTGTGAGAAATAAATCTTGATTGTTTATAAGCCACTCAGTATGGGATTCTATTATTGCAGCCCAAATGGACTAAGACAAAGCGTGAGAACAAATCTTAAGCTTTAAGTACAGTTGATAAATAGATTGTTATTTTACCTGGACTTAAAGCTATTGTAGTCAGAGACTGAGACTTTCCTCCACATCCTAATAAGGGCCACAGTGCAAGGAAACCTTGGGGGCTGAGAACAGCACAGGATGCAGAAGAGCACTTCAAGGGAGCCTGATTCGCTAGGGACCTTAGGACAGGACCATGCAAGAGTATTCACAGATGCTAAGGGTTTCCACTTGCCCCTGGTGAGGAGGAACTGAGAAAAATGACCACAGTCCTTTCACTGAGCCTCAAAAGTGTATGCACTTGAGATCAAAAGTTAATTATTTGTAGTCCTTATTTAAAAGTTATATCAATTATTCCCTGATATCCTGTTCTTTAATTTTTTTTCCACAAAATTTTCAGTTAAATAACTTTGTGAGATCATGTAGGAGGATGTCCTTATGTTCAGGAGATGGATGCTGAAATATTTAGAAGCAAAATGTCAGGATGTCTGCAGATTACTTTCAAGTCATACACACACATAGAGAAAGCAAATATGATCACCGTCTCTGAACTACAACTTTCTTCAAAAATTTTTATAGATTTAAAAAATCTCCTACTAAAAAGTTGGGAGAAAACTACACGTGATATTGGTACAGACAGATACGTGGGCTAAGTAACCCTCATTTGTCAATTTTCATCAAGATGTGGCTGCCCACAGTGATCAAGCCAAATTGGCAATGACTCTTATAGAACATTACCCCACAAAGGCTTATTTGTTTCTCTTCATTCATTCATTCATTCATTCATTCAACAAATATTTGTGGAGTGCTTATGATATATGAGGGCACAGTTCTAGGTTCCTGGTTAGATAGCTGGGTGGCAGTGGGGAGATATGGTCTCTTTCTACTGTGTACAAATGTAAACTGCTATTTTAAAAAAATAACTTCTGGAGAAAATAAATCTTTTGGAATGTATAGATTTATTTTTAAGAATGTCTGTCTTTAGGGGAGCCTGGGTAGCTCACTCAGTTAAGCATCTGACTTTTTTTTTTAATTTCTTTTCAATGTTTATTTTTGAGAGAGAGACAGAGACAGAGCGTGAGCAGGGGAGGGACAGAGAGAGAGAGAGGGAGACATAGAATCTGAAGCAGGCTCCAGGCTCCCAGCTGTCAGCGCAGAGCCCAACTCAGGGCTCAAACCCAGGAACTGCAAGATCATGACCTGAGCCAACCAGGAGCCCCTCAGTTAAGCATCTGACATTTGATTTTGGCTCAGGTCATGATCTCATGGTTCATGGGGTCGAGCCCTGCGTTGGGGCTACACCTTGACAGCAAGGAGCCCGCTTGGAATTCTCTCTCCCTCTCTCTCAAAATAAATAAATAAACTAAAAAAAAGAATGTCTGTCTTTAAAAAAAAAAAAAGCAGCTTCTTTAAGTGACCTAAGTTTCTCTGGAAAAGCATTTGTAAAACATACTTTATTTCTCTCTTATAGTTTTCTGACTCCCCTAATTTAGGGTTTTGCCCCAGAGAAACAGAAAGACCCAACATTATAGTCCTGCAGATATCAATGGCAGGAAAATAGGAAGAAAATTAGTTCTGTTTAGTAAATGAGAAGGTGCACAGACATTAGGTTTGGCAATTATTTTAACCAGAATAATGGGATAAGTAATCTGAGAGTAAGTAGGAAGCTGTTCAGACTTCCTATCAAACTTATAAAAAACAACCCCGTGCCCTCTGTGCTGAGTGTTTATAGCCACATTTGTGGCATCCCGGGCAGGCTCTTCTGGACTAGGTCATCTTCAGATACTTGTGGCTGTTTTATCACTTACTTCTGAAGAGCAGCAACCCAGAAAACTTTACCCCTGCCCGTTTTTAGCCTGCTGTAATGTCACCATCAAAGGACAAAGAGTGCCCTTCCAAATGATGTCTTTAATTTGCCAGATTTCATATCCCAAAGAACCTTCTAAAGTGCATCCTATCTTCCACACTGCCATTTATACACTATTCCTGTAGTGAGCCAGAAGCAGACTACCCCCTACCATGAACTAGAGAGTTTTCTATAGAAGAATATGGGAATCCATGATTGCTATATTGGGTTTATATATTTTGTTTGCAAAATAATGGGTTTTAGGTTAAATTGAGGCAGGTGTGCAAATGTTCTGGTGAAGTCCATGCCACCTTACTGTCTAATAGCAAACAGTAAAAGAGTTTGATGATAGTTGTCACCAGCATCAATAATTGTAACAAGGGTCTTGAATATCAATCAAAGGAAAGACAAGCATTTTGATAGCATTAATCAGAGCTGGCTTCCTCCTGCAAATCATGCCAAAGCTCTTGGACTGCTGCCTGTTCCTATTGTTCTCTGTCTGGTGGTTTGGATGCAGATCCTTTCCCCCTTCCCCAATGTGGCCATAATGAAATTGGGGAATTAACTCAGAGCAGAGTCATTCTAGTTTGGATGTGAAGGTAAACACAAATGGAGAAAGTTCAGATTATTAAGAAGAACAAACAGCCCTTGTTACTAAACATTAGCTGGCAAATGCAATAGACATGTACAGTGGGCAGATACCACAGATGATTTCCCATACTGGCCAAAAGGAAAGATGGTCACAGGCTACAGCACCTGTGTATAATATCTCCAGAAAGAGATTTTAGGTGTTTCCATTTTTAGCAGCCAAGCCAATTTATCTAGTCTCAAGATTTTGAATAATACGCTGCCATCACTAATACAGAGAAATCAGGGGAAACTTGTGTGCTGGGATTTCTTCAATTATCATCCTGAATTGAGCAATTCTGTTCACCTTTAGAGATGCTGTGGGAACTGATAGGATCTTTTTGCTTCATTTTATTGTTGGGTAGGCTTTCTTTCAGATATGCAATCTAAACAAGTCTTTTTATTTTACTTTATTTTATCATGTTTTATTATTTTATTATTTTTGAGAGAGAGAGAGAGAGAGAGAGAGAGAGAGAGAGAGAGAGAGAAAGCAGGGGAGGGGCAGAGAGAGAGGAAGGCACAGAATCCAAAGCAGGCTTCAGGCTCTGAGCTGTCAGTATGGAGCTCAACACAGGGCTCAAACTCACGAACCGCAATATCATGATCTGAGCCAAAGTCAGACACTTAACCAACTGAGCCACCCAGGCACCCCTATTTATTTATTCTAGATTCCACTTGGACCAATGGCAAATGACAGCCAAGAGCATGGCTAGGACATTTAAACACTTCAAGATTGGGATTTTTCCAAAACAATAAATGGATTTAAACAATGCTTGAATTCAGGTAATGACAGGATTTTATGTCGCAAGGAGAAAATGGAACAATAAGGACAACTTTTCAAAGGATCACACATCAGTGAAAGAAGAGGTGTTAGAATAGAAGAATCTGCCCACTCAGTTGGAACCTATATTCTAAGTCTCTCTGTCAAAGTGCTGCTTTCCTTGGATCCAGTCAAAGGGGGCAGTAAAAAGAATCCAGGAACCCCAGAATCAAGAGCAGTCTTTTACCCCACACTACACACATCAAGTATATTATATATAATATGTTTTAGTAGTATTGTATACTTTTCCATGGGATTAAAGCTGTTGAAACAGAAAACAATCCACATTTATATACCTACACAAAGCCAAAATAAATGGTTGAGAAATGAAAGATTCAACCAACTGGCTGATTTATCTAAGGGCTGTCAAACAATCATTTTGATTAATATTTTTTTCACTGACTTGACTGACATTTTTAGTGACTAGAATGAATTGCAACATTGCATAGACATCTCCTATATGGAATTGTTATAACTCCTTGGAAAATTAATAGGTCAGCTTCTGCCATAATGGATCACAACCTATGTTAGAGATATCTCACATAAACAAATTATTATCCTTTATAACATAAGCAGACTAATTAATTTTCCAGGGAGCTCTAAGCTTTAGGAACTATTATTAACTAGTGGCAAATGAAAATGTGTTTGAATTTCTTATACCTTTTATTTCTTAATAAGGGGTCCATTTTCTCTAAATACTAATAAATAATTGCCTTTAACACAGAGTATAAATGGGAACCTTCTTCATGACTTTGCTTATTTTTTTCTGCACTAACATAAGCTAGTCTTTAGATAACACGCACACACACACACATACACACACACATACACACACCCACATTCTGGATAGATTTAGGAAAGGCTAATCATATCATTATGAGAAAAATGTTGCCCCAAAGTTATATTTACCTTAATTTGAAAAGGACAAGGAAAGTATAGAAGAAAACTTATGAAGAGATAGAAGTGGTTAATTGGGATTACAATCCATAATGATCAAAATATGTAATTTTCCCAAGAAATTATAGGTTAAAAAATTAATGTGGCTCATATATTAATATTCATGCTTTCTCTTAATGGGCCCCCCTGTCTCAGGGCCCACATGGCTCCATCCTGACAGAGTTTCTTCTTTTGTCCTACTTGGGCAATCAGTGACTCAATGTCTTTGTTTCTCTGATGAGGTTCTATTTTCTGAATGGCAAGTTTAGACTTTAAATCTTCCACCTGAATTATTACAAGAGAGATTTGGTAATTAAGTTCTAACAAGATTTAAATGATATTAAAAACAGTCAGTTAAAAGGAAACACAGCCTTGGGCTTTGTTGTAAATTTGTATAATTATTTTTAGTCCTCTAGAGGATGCATAATTATGTTTCTGTATTTATAAAAAATACTGCCTCTGAGGCACCAAAATGAATTTTACAGCATGCTGATTTGCATATTAATGTTACTCTTTGTATGTCAAAATTTCTTTGGTTGAAAAAAAAAGATTTTCTAGGAAATTTTCAAAGTAACCACAAGGAGCATAAAATCTTTTGATCTGTGAGTCTGGCAAAACTACTGCTCAGGCAGAAAGTTTGATAGTCAAGAAAAAAAAAACCTTATAAAGCAGACATAGAAGACTAAACCTCCAGCTTACTTTGCTCTTCACTTAGAAAGGGGGAGAGGAGCATAGCCAGGAAGAATGCCCAATAACACTCATCGTGTACCTATTAATTTGCTAAGTGAGATCTAGTCCCTTCACATGCTACATGCAAAGATCATATGAGATCGAGACTTTCAATTTTTCCCTTCAAAGATGGGGAAAGTAAGACACAGAGATTAAGTTAATGGCTCAAGGACACACAACTGGCATTTTACCCAAGGCAGTCTGATGTTAGGGCTTTGACCGTTAATGCTGTATTATCTTCTGGACAGAAACATAAGGAAGCACTAAGGGGGCCCCTTTATATTTTGAAGGAGGAAACATTTTCCTGTGAGATCCACAAGACTGCCTTTGCCTCCTTCATGATGGGTTAACGTGCAGTGCTTGAAACACCACACAACTCAGGGATGTGTGCCCACTTTTCCCTGCAAGTGGTTTCGTATCTGTTTTACAAGCAAGTCGTCTCTCTGCACAGGGTGTTAAGCTCCTTCAGAGTAGGAGCTGTGTTCGTTGTTTCCTTCTCTACTTTTCCCTGCACTAGGGAGTCAGAGTTAGAGTCATGAAAATGAAACCAGGGAGTGAGTCTGTCTCAGTCCGTTCAGGCTACTAAAGTAAAAATAGCACAGTCTGGGAGGCTGAAACAGCAAACATTTGTTTCTCATAGTTCTGGAGCCTGTAAGTCCAAGATCAAGATGCTGGCAGATTCTGTGTCTGGTGAGAGCCCACTTGCTGGTTCATAGATGGACATCTTCTCGATGAGTCCACACAAAGTAGAAGGGGTGAGGGAGCTCTCTGCGGTCTCTTTTAAAAGGTCATGAATGTCATTCATGAGGCCTCCACCCTTATGACCTAATCACCTTCCAAAGGCCCCCACCTCCAAATATCAGCACATTGGGAATTAAGGTTCAACATATGAATTTTGGGAGGACACAAACTTTAGTGTGAGCAGAGTCCCAGGAAACATCTGAGGTCTTTCTTCTATGATTTTTTTTATTGTAGTAAAATATACGTAACACATAATTTACTATTCTAACCATATTGAAGCATACTTTTCAGTGTCATCAAGTACTTTGACACTATTGTGTAACGATTACTACCATCATCTCCAGAACTTCTTCATCTTCCCAAACTAAAACTCCATATCCATTAAAGTAATAACTCCTCATTATCCTCCCTCCTTCAGCCTCTAGCAACCACCATTTGCTTTCTGTCTCTCTGACTTTGACTATTCCAGGTACCTCACATAAGTGAATGGTTAGTTTTAAATTGAAGGTAATTTTTCCTTGAGATAAAGTCTGGAGTATTTTAACGCAGAAGACATAAGTTTCTGTTCTCTTGAATTGTGCTCATACCACGAGCACAGCTTTTCTAGCTGGAGCTTGAAAAGGTCGAAGGGTCTGAGGAGTGTGAGTGAGACACTGTCTACACTGTAGGAAAGAGCACCACCGTTTGGTTGTGGTTGTGGGGCAGATTGCACAGCATGTGGGAGCCATGGGTGAGGTCTGTGGCTTTTCTGAAGGATTCTTTGTGGGAGAGATGATCAGTGCCTCAGGGATCCATAACTGTAATGTTCTCTAGAATTGACATGCTTGGAGAGAGACCTGTTTTAGCAATGGGCAAAGGGTCGTGTTCACCTAACATGGACCTTGGGTCACAGTTTATAGGTGTACTAAGGTAACTCTGGGTAAATTTTCTTAAGTTTATTTATTTATTTTGAGGGGTGGGGGCAGAAAGAGAGGGAGAGAGAGAGAGAGAATCCCAAGCAGGCTCCACGCTGTCAGCACAGAGCCCACACGGGTCTCAATCTCACAAACTGTGAGATCATGACCTGAACCAAAACCAAGAGTCTGACACTTAACCGACTGAGCCACCCAGACGCCCCATGAGCAACATTTTCCCTAACAATTTAAAAAATTACTTGAAGAGGAAGATACAGAAAGAAATGGGAATAAGCACAGTGATATTCCACAGGCACTAGGCTATGCTGTAGATTGTTATCTAGAACCCATTAACTTGGACTTTAGGAAAGATGTTGAAATCAGATATAGCCAATAAAAAAAATGTTAGCTTATAATACTTTCAACTCCTTCAAGCTCCCTTTATAGGAACTTTTGCCTTTTAATTGGAGGCTATTAACATTTTTTGGATGCAAGAAATATATTTTATAATGAAAGAATTACAAGCAGTAGAGCAGTCTATTTTGGGCAGAGGCTTCTCCTGTAATTGTACTCATCTATCTACTTCTAAGATTGTGTTAGGAAGTAGAAAGGCTTTGGCTCAGATCCTTAATTTGCCACTTACTCATTACCCATATGACCTTAGGAAAGTTACTCAGTCTCTCTGAGTCTCAGTAATGTTCTCTGTAAAAAATAGTATTAATAACATTGACTTCAAGGTAGTGAGGATTATACGAATGCATTAGGTAAAGCGCCTAAAATAGCTGCTTAATGAATGTTACATCCCTTTCTCTTCTCTCCTAGAGCCCTTTGTGAAGAGCTGTGTCTACTGCAAACCCATTTCTTAACCTAGTTCTAACTGTATTTTTCACTGCACAACATTTGCACGGGAGGAAATAGAAGTCTAGGGTTAGACAGAATGACCTGGTTTGGCTTAATTACATGGCCCCCTAGTGTGAGTTCCTGAGGACCTACTGCTGGGGTAACCATCCGTCCCAGTTTGCCAGGCACTGACGGGTCTTCTAGGACAAGAGGCTGCAGCACTAAACTTGGGAATGTGTCAGGCAAACTGGGACAACTGGTCACCCCACCTACTTTATCCATGTCAAAGACATAGTCTTCATTGCTTTTCTAAAGATAAACACCCCTGGACTCCCATGCTTCTTTTCTTGGTGGAGGGTAAAAAGGGATTATTCTGTGCCTGTATAAACAAGGGAGATCTTATTCCAACTGGTGGAGACAGAGAGAATGAACCTCAAACAACATTGCTGACTGAACATTCCATAGAGGTGCCAAACATGTTATCTTGGGGTATTTTACCTATGGAAATCATCATCATTACTTTTTGGCCATATAGGGGGGTAGCAATAAATGAAAGCTTTCTTTCTTTTCTTTCTTTCTTTCTTTTTCTTTCTTTCTTTCTTTCTTTCTTTCTTTCTTTCTTTCTTTCTTTCTTGCCTTTCTTTCTCTTTCTTTCTTTCTCCTTTTCTTTCCTTTCCTTTCCTTTCCTTTCCTTTCCTTTCCTTTCCTTTCCTTTCCTTTCCTTTCCTTTCCTTTTCTTTTCTTTTCTTTTCTTTTCTTTCTTCCGAAAGAGAGAGAGTACATGCAAGTGGCAAGAGGGGCGGAGGGGGGCAGAGAGAGAGAGAGAAAGAGAATGTCTTAAGCAGATTCCATGCTCAGTGTGGAGCCAGACACGGGGCTCAATCCCATGACCCAGGGATCATGACCTGAGCCGAAATCAAGAGTCAGATGCTCAACCAATTGAGCCACCCAGGAGCCCCGAGAATGAAAGATTTCTTCATCTAACTTTTCTGTACTATTGGCTAACTTTCCTCTTCATATAGAATTAAAATTTTGTTGTTAAAATGGATAGGATTCTAATCATTAGGGAAATGGAAATCAATCATAACCATTAGGATGGCTACTTCCAAAAACTTGGAAAATAACAAGTGTTGGTGAGGAGGTGGAGAAATTGGAACCCTTGTGCATCACTGGCGGGAACATAAAATGTTTCAGCTGCTCTGGGAAACAGAAAGGTAGTCCCTCAAAAAATTAAAAATAGAATTATTGTATATTCCAGCAATTCCACTTTTGAGTATATACCTCAAAGAATTGAAAACAGAGTCTCAAAGAAATACTTGCACATCGACATTCCTAGCAGCATTTATCACATTAACTAAAATGTGGAAGCAATCCAGTGTCCATCAACAGATAATGGAGAAGCAAAATGTAGTACATACATACAGTGGAGTATTATTTAACCTTAGAAAGGAAGGACATTCTGACATATGCTATAGCATGGATGAACCTTGAGGACATTATGCTAAGTGAAATAAGTCAGTCACAAAAAAGACAGACACTATATGATTCCACTTATATGAGATACTTGGAGTGATCAGAATCATAGGGACAGAAAGTAGCATGGTGGTTTCCAGGTGCTGGGGAAAGAGAGAGGGGAAATGGGAGTTGTTTAATGGGTCTAAAGTTTCTGCTTTACAAGATGAAAAGAGTTGCGATAGTTGCACAACATTATGAATGTATTTAGTGCTACTGACCTGTACACTTACAAGTGATTAGAATGGTAAATTTTATGTTGTGTATATTTTGCCACAATAAAAAAAGGAAAAAAATTAGAGAGGGCTGTTATACTACCCAATATAAGATTCTGTTGCCTGTGCTGCCTCCTCCAGATCTGGGCAGATCGCACCTCTCTTTATTCACCTACCGTTTCTCATATCACAGATGAGGACATTTAGGTACACAAGAGTCCCTTTTGTGCCATTGGAGTCGCAGCCAGGAAAATAATTTCACTAGACTGGTAGCTTCTTAAAGATGCTGGAGGAACTGAGGAATCGCTTAGAAACACCAGGCCTCTTTATAAAGAATTAGAAAACTATCTGAGAGCTAACAGTTAAGAGTTTTTATAGCTCATCTTTAAATATTTCCATTTTCTGGGTTCATTTCCTCTTCAGACAGGCCAGGACTGGTAAGGCTGGATAAGTGGGAGAGCTAGCTATAATTTTCTAAGTATTTCTTGTGAGTGATTCAGGGAACTTACTTGTGCTCTTGCGCACCAATGCAGATGCACAATGCAGATGCCAGTGCACGTGCTCACTTGAAGAACAAAAAGCAAACCGGAAGTAGATGATTTCAGCAAATTCTCAGCAGTCAATATTTAAACAGCTCCTCTTTAGACATACCCAACTGGGGGCCCTTATGTTGAACCAGCAGCCTATATCATTTGCTGACTTGAAAGATTTGTGTAAAGACAATTCAAATCATCAACAATACAGATTAAGATACATAAAATGCTGTCGGGATGGCTTTGATTTTTCACAAATACGTTACTAAGAAATTGAAGTCCCGAGTTTGATCAATAACAGCAATACATGTGAATGCTTCTGCACCCCCTTATTAAAACCACTGAACTGGCTCTGGAAACCAATCTATTTCAAACCACTTGGTGTTAGGAAAGCTTTTCCCACCGCGCAAGGAAGTCTCTGTCAAGCCAGCATGATGTTCCATATGCCCCAGGACTATCTCTATTCCGGACAGTGCCATCTTGGAGTAATAGATCATTGGTGTCCTAGGTTTGGGTGATGCATCGCTCTGATGTGTCAGGACAACAGCTGGCTCAGTTTCTCTATGCTGGGAGCCCAGCAACAGCTGACTGCTGTGATGGATTACATGCGTGGTGCAGCCTATCGTTGTAATACATCAAGACACGGCACTGATTTGAAGGTGAATTAGTCAAAAGATGGAGTTCTGCAAGCTCCAAACCCAAGGAAAGGACTCCTGTTTAATTATAGAATGAAAGACAAAGTGGCTGGCATGAGGCTCAGTGGCTGTCAAACGCAGGGCTATTTCTAAGATATAATTCACATTAAGTATGCAGCATTACCAGATGAGGTTTGATCGTTGCTCTGCTTTCTCGAGGTGTGATTCACATCTTCCATCAGCACACCGCCCCCGCCAGAGCAGCTGGACTGCAGTTGGGACATACTTTTTCCATGTGCCTTTGTGGAGACTTTCTAAATCCAGCCCTACTATAAACAACCAGACTCCTTCTGTCCTAAGTTCAAGTATTCTTTCCATCTCTTTCTCTTCCCTTGAACGTCTTTGCTCCAAATCCACACGAAACAGAATGAAAACTATAAAATGATAAAGTCTGTGCCACTCTGCTTCATGTGAAGTGGTTGAGCCTGACATTCATTCACTCAATTATTCATTTAACGAGTATTGATTAAGCATTGAACTTATTAAGATGTTTCAGTTGCATATGATTTAAAAACCTGTAGTGGTTAAAAAGTAAAGAAATTAATTACTTCACATAATGAGATGTCTAGAAGAGGCAGTTCCAGGGTGGAATAATATAGTGGCTCAATGATCCCATCAAAGATCCAGGTTCTTTCTTTCTCTATGTTCTGCCATATGGCTTTTGTCTTTAGGCCTTTACCTTCATGGTTGCAGTCCCAGCCATCACACGTAGACATAATAACATTGATCCAAGTCAGAGACAAAAGATGGGACATTCTCTCATGTTCTTAACAGTGAGGAAGGCTTTTTCAGAAGCTCATATCAGACTTCCCCTCAAGCCTCACTGGCCAGAATTGTGTCCTTTTACCATATGCAAACCATCAATGGTAAGGAGAATGAGACAACCATGAATGGCAGGCTAGAGCCTGTCTTCCCTGAAGGACATGGCTACTTGGCTGAGAGTGAATAAAATTGAGGCTTTAGAAACTAGGTAGAAGAGTGGGCATTTGCTGTTTGAAGGGTAATTCTAGCTCCGAAGGCCTGGTGAAGCCTTTCTTAAGATTCTTGGGAGCCTCTGGAGGGCAGGTTATTGTAGACAGAGTGATGCATCACTCAGATCTCCCAGGAATAAAAACCTATTCTACCAGCTTCTGGATAGTCCCAAATGTCAGTTCTCTGCAGAGAAGAACTCTCCTTCTCAAGGTCATGCTCTTTCCAGGGTCAGCCTGCATGCAATGACTGATCAACATGAGGGTAGAAAGGCCTGGCTCCCTGCTTCCACTTGGGACAACTCTGAAGGGCCATCCTAGGTTCAGGGGCTCCTTGTGACTTAAGAACTTCCTTGTGCCTGTGTCACAGCTCGGTGTCTGTGGCCCAGTCCCGCCTCCTCCCATCCACATGTGTTCATCCAAAGAATGTCTTAGCTGCTGATCTCTGTCTCAGAGTCTGCTTTCTGGGAAGCTTGTAACACAGCGTGTCTGGCCTGAATGGTCCCTTAAGACTCTGTGACATGGAACCACCCAGAGAGGCAGCCATTTTTCCATGCCAGACAATAATTTAGAGTATTGCACATAGGTAGCTGAGTCCTGGACCCACTGAAGATTCCAATCTGGTAAGAAGACTCTCCCTAGCCCCCAGTGATAACAAATTCTTACTCACTTTAGCTTTCTGAGGAGGTATAAAATGTGAGAACTCATTAGAACTTAAAGATCGGTCAGAATAATAGCTGTATTTCTGTTGTTGTCATGAGCAAGAAGTGGATCAACAAATAGGTTATTGCCCATGTGGCATGTCATGAAAGTGCTGTGGTCCTTGCTACTCAAGCAGGGCCCATGCACCTGCAGCATTCATATCATTGAGGAGTTTGTCAGAAATGCAAAATCCAGGCTGTACCCCTGTGATCCATTGAATCAGGATGTTTTTTTTAACCGGTGAGTCACATGTACTACTGTCCTATCTTCTCTCCTGCAGCGAAGTCAAAATATTTCCCCAATTTAGTTACCACATGCCCCAATTTTTATTATTATGGTTATTAGTCTTGGGTTTGGATACTTTAAAAATATTACAGATGCTCTCAGGGACTAACATATGCATTTACTAACAACTATAATCACAATTAGCTTATGTTATTACAAGCAACCCAAGGCTCTTGTACACCAGCTCTGTGTGAGGATCTACATTTTGTCAGACTTTCCTCCACCTCTGGAGTATCCAAAGCCAGTTGACCATCTGATGGACAGGGAAGGAGCGAGACAGGGGGCCAGAGAACAGAAAAGTGATATGGGAGTTTCCAAAGTCAAACTACACCGTTTCCCTCAAGCACAAAAAAGCATTTGGTGCTTCTCATTGGTTCAGTCTGGAGGGGTGAACTCCTGACCACAAACATGTCTTGTTCCGTGAGGGCATTCTGCTTTCTGCTTGTTTGACCATGAAAATCTTTTTTTTTTCAATTTTTTTTTAATGTTTATTCATTTTTGAGAGAGAGAGACAGAGAGAGAGACAGAGAGAGAGACAAAGTGCGAGTGGGGGAGAGGCAGAGAGTGAGAGGGAGACACAGAATCCCAAGCAGGCTCCAGGCTCTGAGCTGTCAGCACAGAGCCCGATGTGGGGCTCGAACTCATGAACAGTGAGATCACGACCTGAGCCGAAGCCAGACGCCCAACCGGCTGAGCCACCCAGGCGCCCCGACCATGAAAATACTTTGAAGGAAGCAGATCTTGAGCCAGTGACAGCTCGTTTCAGGGAAGGAATCCAAGGGTTTGGGGCATGGGAAACAGGTAAAGTACTGTAGTTAAGCTCTATACGGGGTTAGCAAATAGTCAACACAGAAGCAGAATGATCCTGTTGCTACAGGCTGCTTATCAGGAGGACAGTGCTGGCCGCTGCAAGTGGTGTCACTGTCCTGCCCCACAGCAATGATGCAGAGGGGTGTGAATGAAGGGAGGCCAGGGTGGTGGCCCTGAAAACTTGCCAGAGTGAAGTAGGTGCTAGAGGGAACCGGGACAGTCTCTATGAACCTCACCTGTGGTCAGTATTAGAAATGTCTTGCCAACGGAAGGCCCACTGGTACATCTGGCAGTGTGAAGAGCCAGTGAGTTCCTGAGGTTCTTCATTTCTTGAGATCCCTGGATCTTGAGCGTCTTGACCCTTGGATCTTTTCTGCAGCCTCCCATGAATGGTAATATCAATGCTGAGAGTAAGGCACTTTGTCTTAGTTTCCTCATCTATAAAACAGGGATAACAAACTTCACTGTAAGGTAAGGTTCTCTGGAGGTAAAATATTAGGAGAGAATTTAAAAATTATCCTGTAAGGTCTGATTTCTCCATTCTTAGTAAGGAGGTTACCAGGAGGGAAGTAATAAAGAGAGTTATGGTTGGTAAGCTGGAAAGTAGTAACCTTGATCCTTAATAGAGGGACCTCAAGCCCTGTGGCATCTAGAGACTATTAGGGATAAGTCAGGAGCCCAGGCATCTTCTGTCTTCCTGTTCTACCTTTCATACTGTTCCACCTTCACCGGCATGTCCAAGATGGCCTGTTTCCATGTCTAGCCAAGAGGAATAGAGAGGGAAAGATATGCCTCTTCCTTTGAAGGGTTTAGTCTGTTCATTGCACTCACTAGCTCCATCCACATCTCACTGGCCAGAACTTACTCACATGGCCATCTTTACCTGCAAGAGAGGATGGGGAATGCAGTCTTTTTTTCTTTAGGTGCCGGAAAAGATTCTGTTACATTGAGAGAGAAAGGGAAAGACTACGGATTCTGCTACGTGAAGAGCAAGGGAAAAGTGATATCGGGGGACAGAGAGCAGTCGCTGCCACACCCGGGACCATTCAAAATAATGAGACCGTATGAGAAACCACCAAAGGGGGAAGGGGAGCGCATCTTCCTCCACATTCCTGCCTGTCAGCAGCTCCTAGCTAGGACCCAAATCTGGGTGACAGGCCTCTCTTTCATTTTGAGTCCAAATAAATTCCTTGGCAGAATTCATTCCTTTCTGTGTTTAGAATGAAGGAAAACCCCTGCTCTCCTGTCACAATGTCAACATCAAAGTAAGATTATTTCTAAATGGTTACGAGTAAAAAATGCCCAGGAGACCAGAAAAGATGCTCTTGGAACTGAATTGATAGTAAAGGAGGGTGGCTGAGACTTGGAAAGCAGTTCTACCTCTTCGTCTTTTTTTTTTTTTAATGTTTATTTATTTAGAGAGCAGAGGGGAGGGGCAGAGAGAGAGAGACTCTGAAGCAGACTCTGCACTGTCAGCACTGAGCCCAACACAGGACTTGATACTATGAACTGTGAGATCATGACCTGAGCCGAAAGCAAGAGTCAGACTCTTAACTGACTGAGCCACCCAGGCACCCCTGACCTCTTTGTCTTTTAATTGCTCTCCAGAGGAGAAAAATGGAAACGATTATTCCTACACAATCACACATAAGCAGGAAGCATGCCATGCAGCCAACAGGCACCATTCTTGAGTTACAAGACTTAAAGTTGGAGAGTGGTTTGTAGTCCGTACAAGACCTAAAAGTCCTGCTAAAAGACTTTCTAGGGAGCGGTAATTTGGGGAATCTGCCGCTTGCCCAGGAGCAAGCAAAAGGCTGCGGGATTAACTCAGAGGTTCTAACCAAGATATTTACAGTTAGCTTTGAGACAGATGTCACTTACATTGCTGTGCACAACAGGAAGAATGATACAAAACAACATGATTAATAGCCAGTGGGGTCTGAATCACTAGGGGCCCTCACACACACTTCATAAAGATGAACAAAGGCTTTTGCTGTAAGCAATGCAGATTTAGCTGTGAATGTTCCTTGGTGTGTTCTTAGCTGTGGCAACACGTTGCTTTATTGTTGGAGATTTTACAGGGGAGATGAAGCAGTGGGAGAAACAAAGGAGATACAGAATGAGGCAGATGAATATTTGAGTTTTTATGTTTGGTTCATAAAGACACAGCACATACAGGTCAAGCACGGAAGTATGTGAAGTAAGGATAAAGGCACTGGGTTATTGGCAGGGAGGGAGAGAAGATGGTAATTATTGAAGCGATTTCATCCTCTCTATCTTTTAGGGTACCATTATGAATACTAAATGAGCTTCCATAAGATACCCATAGTTTTTCCCCTCTTCTCATCAGCTTATATTTTATAAGTCAGGGGACTCATGAAGAATAAATATTACACTAAGGTAAAAAAACAAAAACAAAACAATTATTGTGGAAACAGAAAACTGTAGGTCATTTGATGAATTTCCAGGAGAATGATACAAATGGGTTGTGCCTGAGCATTTAATCATACCTCGCCTTGTATTTCTCATCACTGAGCAGCGTCTAGCCCTGCATCGGCCCTGCTTATATGACTATTTAGGGATTTAATCTCAGGCCTTACTATCTCTCCAAGGGTCTAAGGCATATGCAAAATTTAGCATATACATAAAGGTTCTTGGAAGATGGAGGTGGGGTGCTGCTACTGTTGCTTCCACAGAGAGGATAGGCCGGTAAGTAGATGTAAATGTTCCCAAGGCTTCTCCCTCTCTCTTCACCCCTTTCCCTCCCGTGTTTAAGGACACTAACATGTGTCAGACACTGGGGAGATGGACCTGAAGAAGCTGTCGTGCATGTCCTCAGCAAGCTCAATCAAATGGAGAAGACAGACCTAGAAACAAATTACCCCATGTTGAGTGATGGGTAGAAGGAACCATGTACAGAATGTTCTGAAGGCACAGAGGATGGACAGAATGGATGGCTGAACTAACTGTCTCTGGGAGTGGCATTTGGCAGAATTTTAAAGTACAAGTAGGAATTTTCTGGGAAACTGAGGAGTAAAAGGCCCTTCTAAGAAGTAGGAAAAAGTGAAAAGGTTTAGAGGCTTGAAATAACAACATGTGTTTAGGGAGTGTCAGATGGGTAAGTATGAACTCACACAGGACATGACTGGAAGAGAAGTTGACAGTGGGGCTGGAAAGGGACCTTGACGCTCTGCTAAGGAGTCTATTTTTTTCCATCTTATAGGTGATAGGACCGTGGCGGAGGAGAAGGTAGGAGTCCTTGAATAGTGGCAGGAAAGGGCTGCTGCCATTCCCTGCCCCACCTCACTGGAGGTCTTAGCAAACCATAGAAGGGGCACATTGAGGTCCGAA